>NW_026948110.1:0-139858 GCF_963921235.1 Mobula hypostoma | reverse complement strand
GTTACTGACTCCAGCATTCGGACATCTGTCACCTACGAAGATAACCATCCCAGACATCTCTCACTGACGAAATTCACAGTTCAGGTCATCAGTCACAGACGAACTTCACCATCCCGGACGTCTGTCACTGACGAACTTCACGGTGCAGGTCATCTGACAATGATGAACTTCACAATCCAGGTCATCTGTCACTTACGAACTTCACCATCCAGGACGTCTCTCAGTGATAAACTTCACCACTCAGGACATCTGTCACTGAAGAATCTCACCATGCAGGACATCTGTCACTGACAAACTTCACAATCCTGGACATTTCTCACTGAGGAACTTCACGATACAGGTCATCTCTCACTGACGAACTTCACAATACAGGTCATCTGACAATGACAAACTTCACCATCCAGGACATATGTCACTTACGAAATTCACCATCCAGGACATCTGGCACTGACGAACTTCACCATCCAGGACATCTGTCACTGAAAAACTTCACTGTCCAGGACATAGGTCACTGCCAAAATTCATCATCCAGGACATCGGTCACCCACAAACTTCATCCTCCAGGACATCTGTCACTGTTGAACATCAAAACCCAGAACATCTGTCACTGACGAATCTTACAATCCAGCACATGTCTCAGCGCCGAACTTCACCATTCAGGACATCTGTCACTTACGAACTTCACTACTCAGGGTATCTGCAACTGACGAAATTCACCATCCAGGACATCTGTCACTGAAAAAGTTCACTGTCCAGGTCTTCTGTCACTTACGAACTTAACCAGTCAGACATCTGCCACCGACAAATATTACCATCCCAGACATCAGTCACTGACGAACTTCACAATTCAGGTCATCTGACACAAAGGAACTTCATCATCCAGGACATCTGTCACAGTCGATAATCACCATGGAGAACATCTGTCACTGACGAACGTCACCATCCAGGACATCGGTCACGGACGAACTTCACCATCATGACATCTGTCACTAGAGGACTTCACTATGCAGGTCATCAGTCAGTTACTGACTTCAGCATTCAGGACATCTGTCACCGACGAAGATTCACCATCCCAGGACATCTCTCACTGAAAAAGTTCACTGTCCAGGACATAGGTCACTACCAAAATTCACAATTCAGGTCATCTGACACTGAGGAACTTCACCATCCAGGACATCTGTCACAGACGAACTTCACCATCCCGGACATCAGTCACAGATGAACTTCACCATTCCGGACATCTGTCAGTGACGAACTTCACGATACAGGTCAGCTGACAATGACGAACTTCACAATCCAGGACATCTGTCACTTACGAACTTCACCATCCAGGACACATGTCACTGATGAAATTCATCATCCAGGACATTTGTCACCTACGATAATAACCGTCGAGAACATCACCACTCAGGACATCTGTCACTGAAGAACGTCACCATGCAGTACATCTGTCACTGACAAGACTTCACAATCCAGGACATCTCTCACTGACGAACTTCATGATACAGGTCATCTGACAATGACAAACTTTACAATCCAGGACATATGTCACTTACGAAATTCACCATCCAGGACATCTGGCACTGAAGAACTTCACCATCCAGGACATCTGTCACTGACGAACTTCACAATCCAGGCCATCTGTCACTTACGAACTTCAGCATTCGGACGTCTGTCACCGACGAACATTACCATCCCAGACATCTGTCACTGACGAACGTCACCATACAGGACATCTGTCACTGATGAACGTCACCATCCAGGACATCGGTCACGGACGAACTTCACCATCATGACATCTGTCACTAGAGAACTTCACTATCCAGGTCATCAGTCAGTTACTGACTTCAGCATTCGGACATCTGTCACCGACGAAGATTACCATCCCAGGCATCTCTCACTGATGAAATTTACAATTCAGGTCATCTGACACTGAGGAACTTCACCATCCAGGACATCTGTCACAGACGAACTTCATTGTCAAGGACATCTGTCACCGATAAACTTCACCATCCCGGACATCTGTCACCCACAAACTTCATCATCCAGGACATCACACTGATGAACTTCACCATTCCGGACATCTGTCAGTGACGAACTTCACGATACAGGTCAGCTGACAATGACGAACTTCACAATCCAGGACATCTGTCACTTACGAACTTCACCATCCAGGACATCTCTCAGTGATAAACTTCACCACTCAGGACATCTGTCACTGAAGAACTTCGCCATGCAGTACATCTGTCACTGACAAACTTCACAATCCAGGACATCTCTCACTGATGAACTTCATGATACAGGTCATGATACAGGAAGGGGAGGTGGGGTGGCGTTGCTGGTTAAAAAAGAGATTAACGCAATAGAAAGGAAGGACATAAGCCGGGAAGATGTGGAATCGATATGGGTAGAGCTGCGTAACACTAAGGGGCAGAAGACGCTGCTGGGAGTTGTGTACAGGCCACCTAACAGTAGTAGTGAGGTCGGAGATGGTATTAAACAGGAAATTAGAAATGTGTGCAATAAAGGAACAGCAGTTATAATGGGTGACTTCAATCTACATGTAGACTGGGTGAACCAAATTGGTAAAGGTGCTGAGGAAGAGGATTTCTTGGAATGTATGCGGGATGGTTTTTTGAACCAACATGTCGAGGAACCGACTAGAGAGCAGGCTATTCTGGACTGGGTTTTGAGCAATGAGGAAGGGTTAATTAGCGATCTTGTCGTGAGAGGCCCCTTGGGTAAGAGTGACCATAATATGGTGGAATTCTTCATTAACATGGAGAGTGACGTAGTTAATTCAGAAACAAAGGTTCTGAACTTAAAGAGGGGTAACTTTGAAGGTATGAGACATGAATTAGCTAAGATAGACTGGCAAATGACACTTCAAGGATTGACGGTGGATATGCAATGGCAGGCATTTAAAGGTTGCATGGATGAACTACAACAATTGTTCATCCCAGTTTGGCAAAAGAATAAATCAAGGAAGGTAGTGCACCCGTGGCTGACAAGAGAAATTAGGGATAGTATCAATTCCAAAGAAGTAGCATACAAATTAGCCAGAGAAAGTGGCTCACCTGAGGACTGGGAGAAATTCAGAGTTCAGCAGAGGAGGACAAAGGGCTTAATTAGGAAGGGGAAAAAAGATTATGAGAGAAAACTGGCAGAGAACATAAAAACGGACTGTAAAAGCTTTTATAGATATGTAAAAAGGAAAAGACTGATAAAGACAAATGTAGGTCCCCTGCAAACAGAAACAGGTGAATTGATTATGGGGAGCAAGGACATGGCAGACCAATTGAATAATTACTTTGGTTCTGTCTTCACTAAGGAGGACATAAATAATCTTCCAGAAATAGTAAGGGACAGAGGGTCCAGTGAGATGGAGGAACTGAGCGAAATACATGTTAGTAGGGAAGTGGTGTTAGGTAAATTGAAGGGATTGAAGGCAGATAAATCCCCAGGGCCAGATGGTCTGCATCCCAGAGTGCTTAAGGAAGTGGCCCAAGAAATAGTGGATGCATTAGTGATAATTTTTCAAAACTCGTTAGATTCTGGACTAGTTCCTGAGGATTGGAGGGTGGCTAATGTAACCCCACTTTTTAAAAAAGGAGGGAGAGAGAAACCGGGGAATTATAGGCCGGTTAGCCTAACGTCGGTGGTGGGGAAACTGCTGGAGTCAGTTATCAAGGATGTGATAACAGCACATTTGGAAAGCGGTGAAATGATCGGACAAAGTCAGCATGGATTTGTGAAAGGAAAATCATGTCTGACGAATCTCATAGAATTTTTTGAGGATGTAACTAGTAGAGTGGATAGGGGAGAACCAGTGGATGTGGTATATTTGGATTTTCAAAAGGCTTTTGACAAGGTCCCACACAGGAGATTAGTGTGCAAACTTAAAGCACATGGTATTGGGGGTAAGGTATTGGTGTGGGTGGAGAATTGGTTAGCAGACAGGAAGCAAAGAGTGGGAATAAACGGGACCTTTTCAGAATGGCAGGCGGTGACTAGTGGGGTACCGCAAGGCTCAGTGCTGGGACCCCAGTTGTTTACAATATATATTAATGACTTGGATGAGGGAATTAAATGCAGCATCTCCAAGTTTGCGGATGACACGAAGCTGGGTGGCAGTGTTAGCAGTGAGGAGGATGCTAAGAGGATGCAGGGTGACTTGGATAGGTTGGGTGAGTGGGCAAACTCATGGCAGATGCAATTTAATGTGGATAAATGTGAAGTTATCCACTTTGGTGGCAAAAATAGGAAAACAGATTATTATCTGAATGGTGGCTGATTAGGAAAAGGGGAGGTGCAACGAGACCTGGGTGTCATTATACACCAGTCATTGAAAGTGGGCATGCAGGTACAGCAGGCGGTGAAAAAGGAGAACGGTATGCTGGCATTTATAGCGAGAGGATTCGAGTACAGGAGCAGGGAGGTACTACTGCAGTTGTACAAGGCCTTGGTGAGACCACACCTGGAGTATTGTGTGCAGTTTTGGTCCCCTAATCTGAGGAAAGACATCCTTGCCATAGAGGGAGTACAAAGAAGGTTCACCAGATTGATTCCTGGGATGGCAGGTCTTTCATATGAAGAAAGACTGGATGAACTGGGCTTGTACTCGTTGGAATTTAGAAGATTGAGGGGGGATCTGATTGAAACGTATAAGATCCTAAAGGGATTGGACAGGCAAGATGCGGGAAGATTGTTCCCGATGTTGGGGAGGTCTAGAACGAGGGGTCACAGTTTGAGGATAGAGGGGAAGCCTTTTAGGACCGAGGTTAGGAAAAACTTCTTCACACAGAGAGTGGTGAATCTGTGGAATTCTCTGCCACAGCAAACTGTTGAGGCCAGTTCATTAGCTATGTTTAAAAGGAAGTTAGATATGGCCCTTGTGGCTACAGGGGTCACGGGGTATGGAGGGAAGGCTGGGTTCTGAGTTGGATGATCAGCCATGATCATAATAAATGGCGGTGCAGGCTCGAAGGGCCGAATGGCCTACTCCTGCACCTATTTTCTATGTTTCTATGTTTCTATCTGTCACTGACGAACTTCACAATCCAGGACATCTGTCACTGAAAAAGTTCTCCGTCCAGGACACATGTCACTGATGAAATTCATCATCCAGGACATCTGTCACCTACGATAATAACCGTCGAGAACATCTGTCATTGACGAACGTCACCATACAGGACATCGGTCACTTACGAACGTCACCATCCAGGACATCTGGCACTGAAGAACTTCACCATCCAGGTCATCAGTCACAGATGACTTTCACCATCCAGGACATCTGTGTCTGACTAACTTCACAATACAGGTCTTCTGTCACTTACGAACTTAACCAGTCAGACATCTGCCACCGACAAATATTACCATCCCAGACATCAGTCACTGACGAACTTCACAATTCAGGTCATCTGACACAAAGGAACTTCATCATCCAGGACATCTGTCACAGACGAACTTCACCATCCCGGACATCTGTCACTGACGAACTTCACGATACAGGTCATCTGACAATGATGAACTTCACAATCCAGGACATCTGTCACTTACGAACTTCACCATCCAGGACATCTCTCAGTGATAAACTTCACCACTCAGGACATCTGTCACTTACGAACTTCACCATCCAGGACATCAGTCACTGACGAACTTCACCACCCAGGACATCCGTCACTGACGAACTTCACCATCGAGGACATCAGTCACTGACGAACTTCACCACCCAGGACATCTGTCAGTGACGAATTTCGCCATCGAGGACATCTGTCACTGACGAACACTACCATTCAGGACATCTGTCACTGATGACCCTCACCATCCAAGATATCTGTCATGGACGAACTTCACCATCATGACATCTGTCACTAGCGAACTTCACAATCCAGGTCATCTGTCACTTACGAACTTCAGCATTCGGACATCTGTCACCGACGAACATTACCATCCCAGACATCTGTCACTGACGAACTTCACAATTCAGGTCATCTGACACAAAGGAACTTCACCATCCAGGACATCTGACACTGATGAACATCATTGTCAAGGACATCTGTCACCGATAAACTTCACCATCCAGGACATCTGTCACCCACAAACTTCATCATCCAGGACATCTGTCACTGATGAACATCACAACCCAGAACATCTGTCACTGACGAATCTTACAATCCAGGACATGTCTCAGCGCCGAACTTCACCATTCAGGACATCTGTCACTTACAAACTTCACCACTCAGGGTATCTGCAACTGACGAAATTCACCATCCAGGACATCTGTCACTGAAAAAGTTCACTGTCCAGGACATATGTCACTGCCAAAATTCAACATCTAGGACATCTGTCACCGACGATAATCACCATGGAGAACATCTGTCACTGACGAACGTCACCATACAGGACATCTGTCACTGATGAACGTCACCATCCAGGACATCGGTCACGGACGAACTTCACCATCATGACATCTGTCACTAGAGAACTTCACTATCCAGGTCATCAGTCAGTTACTGACTTCAGCATTCGGACATCTGTCACCGACGAAGATTACCATCCCAGACATCTTTCACTGACGAAATTCACAATTCAGGTCATCTGACACTGAGGAACTTCACCATCCAGGACATCTGTCACAGACGAACTTCACCATCCAGGACATCAGTCACAGACGAACTTCACCATCCCGGACATCTGTCACTGACGAACTTCACGATACAGGTCATCTGACAATGACGAACTTCACAATCCAGGACATCTGTCACTTACGAACTTCACCATCCAGGACATCTCTCAGTGATAAACTTCACCACTCAGGACATCTGTCACTGAAGAACTTCGCCATGCAGGACATCTGTCACTGACAAACTTCACAATCCAGGACATTTCTCACCGACGAACTTCACGATACAGGTCATCTGACAATGACAAACTTCACCATCCAGGACATCTGTCACTTACGAAATTCACCATCCAGGACATCTGTCACTGAAGAACTTCACCATCCAGGACATCTGTCACAGACGAACTTCACCATCCCAGACATCTGTCACTGACGAACTTCACAATTCAGGTCATCTGACACAAAGGAACTTCACCATCCAGGACATCTGACACTGATGAACATCATTGTCAAGGACATCTGTCACCGATAAACTTCACCATCCAGGACATCTGTCACCCACAAACTTCATCATCCAGGACATCTGTCACTGATGAACATCACAACCCAGAATATCTGTCACTGACGAATCTTACAATCCAGGACATGTCTCAGCGCCGAACTTCACCATTCAGGACATCTGTCACTTACGAACTTCACCACTCAGGGTATCTGCAACTGACGAAATTCACCATCCAGGACATCTGTCACTGAAAAAGTTCACTGTCCAGGACATATGTCACTGCCAAAATTCAACATCCAGGACATCTGTCACCGACGATAATCACCATGGAGAACATCTGTCACTGACGAACGTCACCATACAGGACATCTGTCACTGACGAACGTCACCATCCAGGACATCGGTCACGGACGAACTTCACCATCATGACATCTGTCACTAGAGAACTTCACTATCCAGGTCATCAGTCAGTTACTGACTTCAGCATTCGGACATCTGTCACCGACGAAGATTACCATCGCAGACATCTTTCACTGACGAAATTCACAATTCAGGTCATCTGACACTGAGGAACTTCACCATCCAGGACATCTGTCACAGACGAACTTCACCATCCAGGACATCTGTCACAGATGAACTTCACCATCCTGGACATCAGTCACTGACGAACTTCACGATACAGGTCATCTGACAATGACGAACTTCACAATCCAGGACATCTGTCACTTACGAACTTCACCATCCAGGACATCTCTCAGTGATAAACTTCACCACTCAGGACATCTGTCACTGAAGAACTTCGCCATGCAGGACATCTGTCACTGACAAACTTCACGATCCAGGACATCTCTCACTGACGAACTTCACAATACAGGTCATCTGACAATGTCAAACTTCACCATCCAGGACATATGTCACTTACGAAATTCACCATCCAGGACATCTGTCACTGACGAACTTCACCATCCAGGACATCTGTCACTGACGAATTTCACCATCGAGGACATCTGTCACTGACGAACTTCACAATTCAGGTCATCTGACACAAAGAAACTTCACCATCCAGGACATCTGACACTGATGAACATCATTGTCAAGGACATCTGTCACCGATAAACTTCACCATCCAGGACATCTGTCACCCACAAACTTCATCATCCAGGACATCTGTCACTGATGAACATCACAACCCAGAACATCTGTCACTGACGAATCTTACAATCCAGGACATGTCTCAGCGCCGAACTTCACCATTCAGGACATCTGTCACTTACGAACTTCACCACTCAGGGTATCTGCAACTGACGAAATTCACCATCCAGGACATCTGTCACTGAAAAAGTTCACTGTCCAGGACATATGTCACTGCCAAAATTCAACATCTAGGACATCTGTCACCGACGATAATCACCATGGAAAACATCTGTCACTGACGAACGTCACCATCCAGGACATCGGTCACGGACGAACTTCACCATCATGACATCTGTCACTAGAGAACTTCACTATCCAGGTCATCAGTCAGTTACTGACTTCAGCATTCGGACATCTGTCACCGACGAAGATTACCATCCCAGACATCTTTCACTGACGAAATTCACAATTCAGGTCATCTGACAATGACAAACTTCACCATCCAGGACATATGTCACTTACGAAATTCACCATCCAGGACATCTGTCACTGAAAAAGTTCACTGTCCAGGACATAGGTCACTGCCAAAATTCATCATCCAGGACATCTGTCACCGACGATAATCACCATCGAGAACATCTGTCAAAGATGAACTTCACCATCCAGGACATCTGTCACTTACGAACTTCACCATCCAGGACATCTGTCACTGACGAACTTCACCATCCAGGACATCTGTCACTGACGAACTTCACGATACAGGTCATCTGACAATGACGAACTTCACAATCCAGGACATCTGTCACTGACGAACTTCATCCTCCAGGACATCTGTCACTGATGAACATCATAACCCAGAACATCTGTCACTGACGAATCTCACAATCCAGCACATGTCTCAGCGCCGAACTTCACCATCCAGGACATCTCTCAGTGATAAACTTCACCACTCAGGACATCTGTGACTTACGAACTTCAGCATTCGGACATCTGTCACCGACGAACATTACCATCCCAGACATCTGTCACTGACGAACTTCACAATTCAGGTCATCTGACACAAAGGAACTTCACCATCCAGGACATCTGACACTGATGAACATCATTGTCAAGGACATCTGTCACCGATAAACTTCACCATCCAGGACATCTGTCACCCACAAACTTCATCATCCAGGACATCTGTCACTGATGAACATCATAACCCAGAACATCTGTCACTGACGAATCTTACAATACAGCACATGTCTCAGCGCCGAACTTCACCATTCAGGACATCGGTCACCCACAAACTTCATCCTCCAGGAAATCTGTCACTGTTGAACATCAAAACCCAGAACATCTGTCACTGACGAATCTTACAATCCAGCACATGTCTCAGCGCCGAACTTCACCATTCAGGACATCTGTCACTTACAAACTTCACCACTCAGGGTATCGGCAACTGACGAAATTCACCATCCAGGACATCTGTCACTGAAAAAGTTCACTGTCCAGGACAAATGTCACTGCCAAAATTCAACATCTAGGACATCTGTCACCGACGATAATCACCATGGAGAACATCTGTCACTGACGAACGTCACCATACAGGACATCTGTCACTGACGAACGTCACCATCCAGGACATCGGTCACGGACGAACTTCACCATCATGACATCTGTCACTAGAGAACTTCACTATCCAGGTCATCAGTCAGTTACTGACTTCAGCATTCGGACATCTGTCACCGACGAAGATTACCATCCCAGACATCTTTCACTGACGAAATTCACAATTCAGGTCATCTGACACAAAGGAACTTCATCATCCAGGACATCTGTCACTGACGAACATCACAACCCAGAACATCGGTCACTGACGTATCTTACAATCCAGGACATGTCTCAGCGCCGAACTTCACCATTCAGAACATTTGTCACTTACGAACTTCACTACTCAGGACATCTGTCACTGACGAACTTCACCATCCAGGACATCTGTCACTGACGAACGTCACCATCCAGGACATCGGTCACGGACGAACTTCACCATCATGACATCTGTCACTATAGAACTTCACTATCCAGGTCATCAGTCAGTTACTGACTTCAGCATTCGGACATCTGTCACCGACGAAGATTACCATCCCAGACATCTCTCACTGACGAAATTCACAATTCAGGTCATCTGACACTGAGGAACTTCACCATCCAGGACATCTGTCACAGACGAACTTCACCATCCCGGACATCAGTCACAGATGAACTTCACCATCCCGGACATCTGTCACTGACGAACTTCACGATACAGGTCATCTGACAATGACGAACTTCACAATCCAGGACATCTGTCACTTACGAACTTCACCATCCAGGACATCTCTCAGTGATAAACTTCACCACTCAGGACATCTGTCACTGAAGAACTTCGCCATGCAGGACATCTGTCACTGACAAACTTCACAATCCAGGACATCTCTCACTGACGAACTTCACGATACAGGTCATCTGACAATGACAAACTTCACCATCCAGGACATATGTCACTTACGAAATTCACCATCCAGGACATCTGGCACTGAAGAACTTCACCATCCAGGACATCTGTCACTGACGAACTTCACAATCCAGGACATCTGTCACTGAAAAAGTTCTCCGTCCAGGACACATGTCACTGATGAAATTCATCATCCAGGACATCTGTCACCTACGATAATAACCGTCGAGAACATCTGTCATTGACGAACGTCACCATACAGGACATCTGTCACTTACGAACGTCACCATCCAGGACATCTGGCACTGAAGAACTTCACCATCCAGGTCATCAGTCACAGATGACTTTCACCATCCAGGACATCTGTGTCTGACTAACTTCACAATACAGGTCTTCTGTCACTTACGAACTTAACCAGTCAGACATCTGCCACCGACAAATATTACCATCCCAGACATCAGTCACTGACGAACTTCACAATTCAGGTCATCTGACACAAAGGAACTTCATCATCCAGGACATCTGTCACAGACGAACTTCACCATCCCGGACATCAGTCACAGACGAACTTCACCATCCCGGACATCTGTCACTGACGAACTTCACGATACAGGTCATCTGACAATGATGAACTTCACAATCCAGGACATCTGTCACTTACGAACTTCACCATCCAGGACATCTCTCAGTGATAAACTTCACCACTCAGGACATCTGTCACTTACGAACTTCACCATCCAGGACATCAGTCACTGACGAACTTCACCACCCAGGACATCCGTCACTGACGAATTTCACCATCGAGGACATCTGTCACTGACGAACTTCACCATCCAGGACATCTGTCACTGACGAACTTCACCATCCAGGACATCTGTCACTGACGAATTTCACCATCGAGGACATCTGTCACTGACGAACTTCACAATTCAGGTCATCTGACACAAAGGAACTTCATCATCCAGGACATCTGTCACAGATGAACATCACCATCCAGGACATCTCTCAGTGATAACTTCACCACTCAGGACATCTGTCACTGACGAACTTCACGATACAGGTCATCTGACAATGATGAACTTCACAATCCAGGACATCTGTCACTTACGAACTTCACCATCCAGGACATCTCTCAGTGATAAACTTCACCATCCAGGACATCCATCACTGACAAATTTCACCATCCAGGACATCTGTCACTGACGAACTTCACCATCCAGGACATCCTTCACTGACGAACTTCACCATCATGACATCTGTCACTAGCGAACTTCACAATCCAGGTCATCTGTCACTTACGAACTTCAGCATTCGGACATCTGTCACCGACGAAGATTACCATCCCAGACATCTCTCACTGACGAAATTCACGATACAGGTCATCTGACAATGACAAACTTCACCATCCAGGACATATGTCACTTACGAAATTCACCATCCAGGACATCTGTCACTGAAAAACTTCACTGTCCAGGACATAGGTCACTGCCAAAATTCATCATCCAGGACATCTGTCACCGACGATAATCACCATCGAGAACATCTGTCACAGATGAACTTCACCATCCAGGACATCAGTCACAGACGAACTTCACCATCCAGGTCATCTGACAATGACAAACTTCACCATCCAGGACATCTGTCACTGACGAACTTCACGATACAGGTCATCTGACAATGATGAACTTCACAATCCAGGACATCTGTCACTTACGAACTTCACCATCCAGGACATCTCTCAGTGATAAACTTCACCACTCAGGACATCTGTCACTTACGAACTTCAGCATTCGGACATCTGTCACCGACGAACATTACCATCCCAGACATCTGTCACTGACGACCTTCACAATTCAGGTCATCTGACACAAAGGAACTTCACCATCCAGGACATCTGACACTGATGAACATCATTGTCAAGGACATCTGTCACCGATAAACTTCACCATCCAGGACATCTGTCACCCACAAACTTCATCATCCAGGACATCTGTCAGTGATGAACATCATAACCCAGAACATCTGTCACTGACGAATCTTACAATCCAGGACATGTCTCAGCGCCGAACTTCACCATTCAGGACATCTGTCACTTACGAACTTCACCACTCAGGGTATATGCAACTGACGAAATTCACCATCCAGGACATCTGTCACTGAAAAAGTTCACTGTCCAGGACATATTTCACTGCCAAAATTCATCATCTAGGACATCTGTCACCGACGATAATCACCATGGAGAACATCTGTCACTGACGAACGTCACCATACAGGACATCTGTCACTGATGAACGTCACCATCCATGACATCTGTCACTAGAGAACTTCACTATCCAGGTCATCAGTCAGTTACTGACTTCAGCATTCGGACATCTGTCACCGACGAAGATTACCATCCCAGACATCTTTCACTGACGAAATTCACAATTCAGGTCATCTGACACTGAGGAACTTCACCATCCAGGACATCTGTCACAGACGAACTTCACCATCCAGGACATCTGTCACAGATGAACTTCACCATCCCGGACATCTGTCACTGACGAACTTCACGATACAGGTCATCTGACAATGACGAACTTCACAATCCAGGACATCTGTCACTTACGAACTTCACCATCCAGGACATCTCTCAGTGATAAACTTCACCACTCAGGACATCTGTCACTGAAGAACTTCGCCATGCAGGACATCTGTCACTGACAAACTTCACAATCCAGGACATTTCTCACCGACGAACTTCACGATACAGGTCATCTGACAATGACAAACTTCACAATCCAGGACATCTGTCACTGAAAAAGTTCTCCGTCCAGGACACATGTCACTGATGAAATTCATCATCCAGGACATCTGTCACCTACGATAATAACCGTCGAGAACATCTGTCATTGACGAACGTCACCATACAGGACATCTGTCACTTACGAACGTCACCATCCAGGACATCTGGCACTGAAGAACTTCACCATCCAGGTCATCAGTCACAGATGACTTTCACCATCCAGGACATCTGTGTCTGACTAACTTCACAATCCAGGTCTTCTGTCACTTACGAACTTAACCAGTCAGACATCTGCCACCGACAAATATTACCATCCCAGACATCAGTCACTGACGAACTTCACAATTCAGGTCATCTGACACAAAGGAACTTCATCATCCAGGACATCTGACACTGATGAACTTCACAATCCAGGACATCTGTCACTTCCGAACTTCACCATCCAGGACATCTCTGAGTGATAAACTTCACCACTTAGGACATCTGTCACTTACGAACTTCACCATCCAGGACATCTGTCACTGACGAACTTCACAATTCAGGTCATCTGACACAAAGGAACTTCACCATCCAGGACATCTGACACTGATGAACATCATTGTCAAGGACATCTGTCACCGATAAACTTCACCATCCAGGACATCTGTCACCCACAAACTTCATCATCCAGGACATCTGTCACTGATGAACATCACAACCCAGAACATCTGTCACTGACGAATCTTACAATCCAGGACATGCTCAGCGCCGAACTTCACCATTCAGGACATCTGTCACTTACGAACTTCACCACTCAGGGTATCTGCAACTGACGAAATTCACCATCCAGGACATCTGTCACTGAAAAAGTTCACTGTCCAGGACATATGTCACTGCCAAAATTCAACATCTAGGACATCTGTCACCGACGATAATCACCATGGAGAACATCTGTCACTGACGAACGTCACCATACAGGACATCTGTCACTGACGAACGTCACCATCCAGGACATCTGTCACTGATGAACTTCACCATCCAGGACATAGGTCACTGCCAAAATTCATCATCCAGGACATCTGTCACCGACGATAATCACCATCGAGAACATCTGTCACAGATGAACTTCACCATCCAGGACATATGTCACTTACGAAATTCACCATCCAGGACATCTGGCACTGAAGAACTTCACCATCCCGGACATCTGTCACTGACGAACTTCACGATACAGGTCATCTGACAATGATGAACTTCACAATCCAGGACATCTGTCACTTACGAACTTCACCATCCAGGACATCTCTCAGTGATAAACTTCACCACTCAGGACATCTGTCACTTACGAACTTCAGCATTCGGACATCTGTCACCGACGAACATTACCATCCCAGACATCTGTCACTGACGAACTTCACAATTCAGGTCATCTGACACAAAGGAACTTCACCATCCAGGACATCTGACACTGATGAACATCATTGTCAAGGACATCTGTCACCGATAAACTTCACCATCCAGGACATCTGTCACCCACAAACTTCATCATCCAGGACATCTGTCAGTGATGAACATCATAACCCAGAACATCTGTCACTGACGAATCTTACAATCCAGGACATGTCTCAGCGCCGAACTTCACCATTCAGGACATCTGTCACTTACGAACTTCACCACTCAGGGTATCTGCAACTGACGAAATTCACCATCCAGGACATCTGTCACTGAAAAAGTTCACTGTCCAGGACATATTTCACTGCCAAAATTCATCATCTAGGACATCTGTCACCGACGATAATCACCATGGAGAACATCTGTCACTGACGAACGTCATCATACAGGACATCTGTCACTGATGAACGTCACCATCCAGGACATCGGTCACGGACGAACTTCACCATCATGACATCTGTCACTAGAGAACTTCACTATCCAGGTCATCAGTCAGTTACTGACTTCAGCATTCGGACATCTGTCACCGACGAAGATTACCATCCCAGACATCTCTCACTGACGAAATTCACAATTCAGGTCATCTGACACTGAGGAACTTCACCATCCAGGACATCTGTCACAGACGAACTTCACCATCCCGGACATCAGTCACAGACGAACTTCACCATCCCGGACATCTGTCACTGACGAACTTCACGATACAGGTCATCTGACAATGACGAACTTCACAATCCAGGACATCTGTCACTTACGAACTTCACCATCCAGGACATCTCTCAGTGATAAACTTCACCACTCAGGACATCTGTCACTGAAGAACTTCGCCATGCAGGACATCTGTCACTGACAAACTTCACAATCCAGGACATCTCTCACCGACGAACTTCACGATACAGGTCATCTGACAATGACAAACTTCACAATCCAGGACATCTGTCACTGAAAAAGTTCTCCGTCCAGGACACATGTCACTGATGAAATTCATCATCCAGGACATCTGTCACCTACGATAATAACCGTCGAGAACATCTGTTACTGACGAACGTCACCATCCAGGACATCGGTCACTTACGAACGTCACCATCCAGGACATCTGGCACTGAAGAACTTCACCATCCAGGTCATCAGTCACAGATGACTTTCACCATCCAGGACATCTGTGTCTGACTAACTTCACAATCCAGGTCTTCTGTCACTTACGAACTTAACCAGTCAGACATCTGCCACCGACAAATATTACCATCCCAGACATCAGTCACTGACGAACTTCACAATTCAGGTCATCTGACACAAAGGAACTTCATCATCCAGGACATCTGTCACTGACGAACTTCACCATCCAGGACATCGGACACGGACGAACTTCACCATCATGACATCTGTCACTAGAGAACTTCACTATCCAGGTCATCAGTCAGTTACTGACTTCAGAATTCGGACATCTGTCACCGACGAACATTACCATCCCAGACATCTCTCGCTGACGAACTTCACAATTCAGGTCATCTAGCATTGAGGAACTTCACCACCCAGGACATCTGTCATTGACAAACGTCACCATACAGGACATCTGTCACTGACGAATTTCGCCATCGACGACATCTGTCACTGATGACCCTCACCATCCAAGATATCTGTCATGGACGAACTTCACCATCATGACATCTGTCACTAGCGAACTTCACAATCCAGGCCATCTGTCACTTACGAACTTCAGCATTCGGACGTCTGTCACCGACGAACATTACCATCCCAGACATCTGTCACTGACGAACGTCACCATACAGGACATCTGTCACTGATGAACGTCACCATCCAGGACATCGGTCACGGACGAACTTCACCATCATGACATCTGTCACTAGAGAACTTCACTATCCAGGTCATCAGTCAGTTACTGACTTCAGCATTCAGACATCTGTCACCGACGAAGATTACCATCCCAGACATCTTTCACTGACGAAATTCACAATTCAGGTCATCTGACACTGAGGAACTTCACCATCCAGGACATCTGTCACAGACAAACTTCACCATCCCGGATATCAGTCACAGACGAACTTCAACATCCCAGACATCTGTCACTGACGAACTTCACGATACAGGTCATCTGTCACTTACGAACTTCACCATCCAGGACATCAGTCACTAACGAACTTCACCACCCAGGACATCTGTCAGTGATAAACTTCACCACTCAGGACATCTGTCACTGAAGAACTTCGCCATGCAGTACATCTGTCACTGACAAACTTCACAATCCAGGACATCTCTCACTGATGAACTTCATGATACAGGTCATCTGACAATGACAAACTTCACCATCCAGGACATATGTCACTTACGAAATTCACCATCCAGGACATCTGTCACTGAAGAACTTCACCATCCAGGACATCTGTCACTGACGAACTTCACAATCCAGGTCATCTGTCACTTACGAACTTCAGCATTCGGACATCTGTCACCGACGAACATTACCATCCCAGACATCTGTCACTGACGAACTTCACAATACAGGTCATCTGACAATGACAAACTTCACCATCCAGGACATATGTCACTTACGAAATTCACCATCCAGGACATCTGGCACTGAAGAATTTCACCGTCCAGGACATCTGTCACTGCCAAACTTCACCATCCAGGACATCTGTCACCCACAAACTTCATCATCCAGGACATCTGTCACTGATGAACATCACAACCCAGAACATCTGTCACTGACGAATCTTACAATCCAGGACATGCTCAGTGCCGAACTTCACCATTCAGGACATCTGTCACTTACGAACTTCACTACTCAGGGTATCTGCAACTGACGAAATTCACCATCCAGGACATCTGTCACTGAAAAAGTTCACTGTCCAGGACATATTTCACTGCCAAAATTCATCATCTAGGACATCTGTCACCGACGATAATCACCATGGAGAACATCTGTCACTGACGAACGTCACCATCCAGGACATCGGTCACGGACGAACTTCACCATCATGACATCTGTCACTAGAGAACTTCACTATCCAGGTCATCAGTCAGTTACTGACTTCAGCATTCGGACATCTGTCACCGACGAACATTACCATCCCAGACATCTCTCGCTGACGAAATTCACAATTCAGGTCATCTAACACTGAGGAACTTCACCATCCAGGACATCTGTCACAGACGAACTTCACCATCCCGGACATCAGTCACAGACGAACTTCACCATCCCGGACATCTGTCACTGACGAACTTCACGATACAGGTCATCTGACAATGACGAACTTCACAATCCAGGACATCTGTCACTTACGAACTTCACCATCCAGGACATCTCTCAGTGATAAACTTCACCACTCAGGACATCTGTCACTGAAGAACTTCGCCATGCAGGACATCTGTCACTGACAAACTTCACAATCCAGGACATCTCTCACTGACGAACTTCACGATACAGGTCATCTGACAATGACAAACTTCACAATCCAGGACATATGTCACTTACGAAATTCACCATCCAGGACATCTGGCACTGAAGAACTTCACCATCCAGGACATCTGTCACTGACGAACTTCACAATCCAGGACATCTGTCACTTACGAACTTCACCATCCAGGACATCTCTCAGTGATAAACTTCACCACTCAGGACATCTGTCACTTACGAACTTCAGCATTCGGACATCTGTCACCGACGAACATTACCATCCCAGACATCTGTCACTGACGAACTTCACAATTCAGGTCATCTGACACAAAGGAACTTCACCATCCAGGACATCTGACACTGATGAACATCATTGTCAAGGACATCTGTCACTGATAAACTTCACCATCCAGGACATCTGTCACCCACAAACTTCATCATCCAGGACATCTGTCACTGATGAACATCATAACCCAGAACATCTGTCACTGACGAATCTTACAATCCAGGACATGTCTCAGCGCCGAACTTCACCATTCAGGACATCTGTCACTTACGAACTTCACTACTCAGGGTATCTGCAACTGACGAAATTCACCATCCAGGACATCTGTCACTGAAAAAGTTCACTGTCCAGGACATATGTCACTGCCAAAATTCATCATCTAGGACATCTGTCACCGACGATAATCACCATGTAGAACATCTGTCACTGACGAACGTCACCATACAGGACATCTGTCACTGACGAACGTCACCATCCAGGACATCGGTCACGGACGAACTTCACCATCATGACATCTGTCACTAGAGAACTTCACTATCCAGGTCATCAGTCAGTTACTGACTTCAGCATTCGGACATCTGTCACCGACGAACATTACCATCCCAGACATCTCTCGCTGACGAAATTCACAATTCAGGTCATCTGACACTGACGAACTTCACCATCCAGGACATCTGTCACAGATGAACTTCACCATCCTGGACATCAGTCACAGACGAACTTCACCATCCCGGACATCTGTCACTGACGAACTTCACGATACAGGTCATCTGACAATGACGAACTTCACAATCCAGGACATCTGTCACTTACGAACTTCACCATCCAGGACATCTCTCAGTGATAAACTTCACCACTCAGGACATCTGTCACTGAAGAACTTCGCCATGCAGGACATCTGTCACTGACAAACTTCACAATACAGGACATCTCTCACTGACGAACTTCACGATACAGGTCATCTGTCACTGACGAACTTCACAATCCAGGACATCTGTCACTGAAAAAGTTCTCCGTCCAGGACACATGTCACTGATGAAATTCATCATCCAGGACATCTGTCACCTACGATAATAACCGTCGAGAACATCTGTCATTGACGAACGTCACCATACAGGACATCTGTTACTGACGAACGTCACCATCCAGGACATCGGTCACTTACGAACGTCACCATCCAGGACATCTGGCACTGAAGAACTTCACCATCCAGGTCATCAGTCACAGATGACTTTCACCATCCAGGACATCTGTGTCTGACTAACTTCACAATACAGGTCTTCTGTCACTTACGAACTTAACCAGTCAGACATCTGCCACCGACAAATATTACCATCCCAGACATCAGTCACTGACGAACTTCACAATTCAGGTCATCTGACACAAAGGAACTTCATCATCCAGGACATCTGTCACTGACGAACGTCACCATCCAGGACATCGGTGACGGACGAACTTCACCATCATGACATCTGTCACTAGAGAACTTCACTATCCAGGTCATCAGTCAGTTACTGACTTCAGAATTCGGACATCTGTCACCGACGAACATTACCATCCCAGACATCTCTCGCTGATGAAATTCAGAATTCAGGTCATCTAGCATTGAGGAACTTCACCACCCAGGACATCCGTCACTGACGAATTTCACCATCGAGGACATCTGTCACTGACGAACTTGACCACCCAGGACATCTGTCACTGATGACCCTCACCATCCAAGATATCTGTCATGGACGAACTTCACCATCATGACATCTGTCACTAGCGAACTTCACAATCCAGGCCATCTGTCACTTACGAACTTCAGCATTCGGACGTCTGTCACCGACGAACATTACCATCCCAGACATCTGTCACTGACGAACGTCACCATACAGGACATCTGTCACTGATGAACGTCACCATCCAGGACATCGGTCACGGACGAACTTCACCATCATGACATCTGTCACTAGAGAACTTCACTATCCAGGTCATCAGTCAGTTACTGACTTCAGCATTCGGACATCTGTCACCGACGAAGATTACCATCCCAGACATCTCTCACTGACGAAATTCACAATTCAGGTCATCTGACACTGAGGAACTTCACCATCCAGGACATCTGTCACAGACGAACTTCACCATCCCGGACATCAGTCACAGATGAACTTCACCATCCCGGACATCTGTCAGTGACGAACTTCACGATACAGGTCATCTGACAATGACGAACTTCACAATCCAGGACATCTGTCACTTACGAACTTCACCATCCAGGACATCTCTCAGTGATAAACTTCACCACTCAGGACATCTGTCACTGAAGAACTTCGCCATGCAGTTCATCTGTCACTGACAAACTTCACAATCCAGGACATCTCTCACTGACGAACTTCATGATACAGGTCATCTGACAATGACAAACTTCACCATCCAGGACATATGTCACTTACGAAATTCACCATCCAGGACATCTGGCACTGAAGAACTTCACCATCCAGGACATCTGTCACTGACGAACTTCACAATCCAGGTCATCTGTCACTTACGAACTTCAGCATTCGGACATCTGTCACCGACGAAGATTACCATCCCAGACATCTCTCACTGACGAACTTCACGATACAGGTCATCTGACAATGACAAACTTCACCATCCAGGACATATGTCACTTACGAAATTCACCATCCAGGACATCTGTCACTGAAAAACTTCACTGTCCAGGACATAGGTCACTGCCAAAATTCATCATCCAGGACATCGGTCACCCACAAACTTCATCCTCCAGGACATCTGTCACTGTTGAACATCAAAACCCAGAACATCTGTCACTGACGAATCTTACAATCCAGCACATGTCTCAGCGCCGAACTTCACCATTCAGGACATCTGTCACTTACGAACTTCACTACTCAGGGTATCTGCAACTGACGAAATTCACCATCCAGGACATCTGTCACTGAAAAAGTTCACTGTCCAGGACATATTTCACTGCCAAAATTCATCATCTAGGACATCTGTCACCGACGATAATCACCATGGAGAACATCTGTCACTGACGAACGTCACCATCCAGGACATCGGTCACGGACGAACTTCACCATCATGACATCTGTCACTAGAGGACTTCACTATCCAGGTCATCAGTCAGTTACTGACTTCAGCATTCGGACATCTGTCACCGACGAAGATTACCATCCCAGACATCTTTCACTGACGAAATTCACAATTCAGGTCATCTGACACTGAGGAACTTCACCATCCAGGACATCTGTCACAGACGAACTTCACCATCCAGGACATCAGTCACAGACGAACTTCACCATCCCGGACATCTGTCACTGACGAACTTCACGATACAGGTCATCTGACAATGACGAACTTCACAATCCAGGACATCTGTCACTTACGAACTTCACCATCCAGGACATCTCTCAGTGATAAACTTCACCACTCAGGACATCTGTCACTGAAGAACTTCGCCATGCAGGACATCTGTCACTGACAAACTTCACAATCCAGGACATTTCTCACCGACGAACTTCACGATACAGGTCATCTGACAATGACAAACTTCACAATCCAGGACATCTGTCACTGACGAAATTCACCATCCAGGACATCTGGCACTGAAGAACTTCACCATCCAGGACATCTGTCACTGACGAACTTCACAATCCAGGACATCTGTCACTGAAAAAGTTCTCCGTCCAGGACACATGTCACTGATGAAATTCAGCATTCGGACGTCTGTCACCGACGAACATTACCATCCCAGACATCTGTCACTGACGAACGTCACCATACAGGACATCTGTCACTGACGAACGTCACCATCCAGGACATCGGTCACGGACGAACTTCACCATCATGACATCTGTCACTAGAGAACTTCACTATCCAGGTCATCAGTCAGTTACTGACTTCAGCATTCGGACATCTGTCACCGACGAAGATTACCATCCCAGACATCTCTCACTGATGAAATTTACAATTCAGGTCATCTGACACTGAGGAACTTCACCATCCAGGACATCTGTCACAGACGAACTTCACCATCCCGGACATCAGTCACAGATGAACTTCACCATTCCGGACATCTGTCAGTGACGAACTTCACGATACAGGTCAGCTGACAATGACGAACTTCACAATCCAGGACATCTGTCACTTACGAACTTCACCATCCAGGACATCTCTCAGTGATAAACTTCACCACTCAGGACATCTGTCACTGAAGAACTTCGCCATGCAGTACATCTGTCACTGACAAACTTCACAATCCAGGACATCTCTCACTGATGAACTTCATGATACAGGTCATGATACAGGAAGGGGAGGTGGGGTGGCGTTGCTGGTTAAAAAAGAGATTAACGCAATAGAAAGGAAGGACATAAGCCGGGAAGATGTGGAATCGATATGGGTAGAGCTGCGTAACACTAAGGGGCAGAAGACGCTGCTGGGAGTTGTGTACAGGCCACCTAACAGTAGTAGTGAGGTCGGAGATGGTATTAAACAGGAAATTAGAAATGTGTGCAATAAAGGAACAGCAGTTATAATGGGTGACTTCAATCTACATGTAGACTGGGTGAACCAAATTGGTAAAGGTGCTGAGGAAGAGGATTTCTTGGAATGTATGCGGGATGGTTTTTTGAACCAACATGTCGAGGAACCGACTAGAGAGCAGGCTATTCTGGACTGGGTTTTGAGCAATGAGGAAGGGTTAATTAGCGATCTTGTCGTGAGAGGCCCCTTGGGTAAGAGTGACCATAATATGGTGGAATTCTTCATTAACATGGAGAGTGACGTAGTTAATTCAGAAACAAAGGTTCTGAACTTAAAGAGGGGTAACTTTGAAGGTATGAGACATGAATTAGCTAAGATAGACTGGCAAATGACACTTCAAGGATTGACGGTGGATATGCAATGGCAGGCATTTAAAGGTTGCATGGATGAACTACAACAATTGTTCATCCCAGTTTGGCAAAAGAATAAATCAAGGAAGGTAGTGCACCCGTGGCTGACAAGAGAAATTAGGGATAGTATCAATTCCAAAGAAGTAGCATACAAATTAGCCAGAGAAAGTGGCTCACCTGAGGACTGGGAGAAATTCAGAGTTCAGCAGAGGAGGACAAAGGGCTTAATTAGGAAGGGGAAAAAAGATTATGAGAGAAAACTGGCAGAGAACATAAAAACGGACTGTAAAAGCTTTTATAGATATGTAAAAAGGAAAAGACTGATAAAGACAAATGTAGGTCCCCTGCAAACAGAAACAGGTGAATTGATTATGGGGAGCAAGGACATGGCAGACCAATTGAATAATTACTTTGGTTCTGTCTTCACTAAGGAGGACATAAATAATCTTCCAGAAATAGTAAGGGACAGAGGGTCCAGTGAGATGGAGGAACTGAGCGAAATACATGTTAGTAGGGAAGTGGTGTTAGGTAAATTGAAGGGATTGAAGGCAGATAAATCCCCAGGGCCAGATGGTCTGCATCCCAGAGTGCTTAAGGAAGTGGCCCAAGAAATAGTGGATGCATTAGTGATAATTTTTCAAAACTCGTTAGATTCTGGACTAGTTCCTGAGGATTGGAGGGTGGCTAATGTAACCCCACTTTTTAAAAAAGGAGGGAGAGAGAAACCGGGGAATTATAGGCCAGTTAGCCTAACGTCGGTGGTGGGGAAACTGCTGGAGTCAGTTATCAAGGATGTGATAACAGCACATTTGGAAAGCGGTGAAATGATCGGACAAAGTCAGCATGGATTTGTGAAAGGAAAATCATGTCTGACGAATCTCATAGAATTTTTTGAGGATGTAACTAGTAGAGTGGATAGGGGAGAACCAGTGGATGTGGTATATTTGGATTTTCAAAAGGCTTTTGACAAGGTCCCACACAGGAGATTAGTGTGCAAACTTAAAGCACATGGTATTGGGGGTAAGGTATTGGTGTGGGTGGAGAATTGGTTAGCAGACAGGAAGCAAAGAGTGGGAATAAACGGGACCTTTTCAGAATGGCAGGCGGTGACTAGTGGGGTACCGCAAGGCTCAGTGCTGGGACCCCAGTTGTTTACAATATATATTAATGACTTGGATGAGGGAATTAAATGCAGCATCTCCAAGTTTGCGGATGACACGAAGCTGGGTGGCAGTGTTAGCAGTGAGGAGGATGCTAAGAGGATGCAGGGTGACTTGGATAGGTTGGGTGAGTGGGCAAACTCATGGCAGATGCAATTTAATGTGGATAAATGTGAAGTTATCCACTTTGGTGGCAAAAATAGGAAAACAGATTATTATCTGAATGGTGGCCGATTAGGAAAAGGGGAGGTGCAACGAGACCTGGGTGTCATTATACACCAGTCATTGAAAGTGGGCATGCAGGTACAGCAGGCGGTGAAAAAGGCGAACGGTATGCTGGCATTTATAGCGAGAGGATTCGAGTACAGGAGCAGGGAGGTACTACTGCAGTTGTACAAGGCCTTGGTGAGACCACACCTGGAGTATTGTGTGCAGTTTTGGTCCCCTAATCTGAGGAAAGACATCCTTGCCATAGAGGGAGTACAAAGAAGGTTCACCAGATTGATTCCTGGGATGGCAGGTCTTTCATATGAAGAAAGACTGGATGAACTGGGCTTGTACTCGTTGGAATTTAGAAGATTGAGGGGGGATCTGATTGAAACGTATAAGATCCTAAAGGGATTGGACAGGCTAGATGCGGGAAGATTGTTCCCGATGTTGGGGAGGTCTAGAACGAGGGGTCACAGTTTGAGGATAGAGGGGAAGCCTTTTAGGACCGAGGTTAGGAAAAACTTCTTCACACAGAGAGTGGTGAATCTGTGGAATTCTCTGCCACAGCAAACTGTTGAGGCCAGTTCATTAGCTATGTTTAAAAGGAAGTTAGATATGGCCCTTGTGGCTACAGGGGTCACGGGGTATGGAGGGAAGGCTGGGTTCTGAGTTGGATGATCAGCCATGATCATAATAAATGGCGGTGCAGGCTCGAAGGGCCGAATGCCCTACTCCTGCACCTATTTTCTATGTTTCTATGTTTCTAGGTCATCTGACAATGACAAACTTCACCATCCAGGACATATGTCACTTACGAAATTCACCATCCAGGACATCTGGCACTGAAGAACTTCACCATCCAGGACATCTGTCACTGACGAACTTCACAATCCAGGTCATCTGTCACTTACGAACTTCAGCATTCGGACATCTGTCACCGACGAAGATTACCATCCCAGACATCTCTCACTGACGAAATTCACGATACAGGTCATCTGACAATGACAAACTTCACCATCCAGGACATATGTCACTTACGAAACTCACCATCCAGGACATCTGTCACTGACGAATGTCACCATTAAGGACATCTATCACTGATTACAATCTACATCCAGGAAATCCGTCACCAACAAACTTCACTATTCAGGACATCGGTCACTGACAAACTTCTCCATCCAGGACACCTGTCACTGACGAACATAACTGTAACGTTCCGTTACATTGGCTCGTATATGTCTAGGGGAAATCCCACCAAGCACTCGCCTCAACACTCCCCACAGGGTCGGTTGCCGCCCGAAAGAAGCCCAAACATCAATCATCAACAAGCACACCCAGTAAATTTTAACAAGTACACTTTATAGATGTTACTAATTCAATGACAATAAAATAAATTCGATACAGAAAGTGAGGTAATGGAAAAAAAAGCCGCCAACACTTACCAAAGTCCAGGTTCTTCGCGCGCAACCGTTGGAGCTCAATCGATTCCTGACAACCACCCAAATCCTGTGAACTCATGGCTCGGGATCACCTGGAGTGATCGACCAAAGCCTTTCCGCACGTCCGCCGTCTTCCCCGTCTCTCCTCCGACTCCCCCCAAAAACACCGTCCACTGTCCTCTGTCACTGACGAAGTTCACTGTCCAGGTCATCTGTCACTGACGACCCTCACCGTCCAGACATCTGTCACTGATCAGTTTCACCATCCAGGACATCTGTCACTGACGAACTTCACAATCCAGGACATCTGTCACTGACGAACTTCATCATCCAGGGCATCTGACAGTTACGAACTTCACCATTGAGGACATCTGTCACTGACGAATATCACCGTTAGGGACATCTGTCACTGACGACAATCTACATCCAGGAAATCTGTCACTGACAAACTTCACTATCCAGGACATCAATCACCGACAAACTTCACTATCCAGGACATCTGCCACTGACGAACTTCACCATCCAGGACATCTGCCACTGATAAAGTTCACCATCCAGGACATCTGTCACTGACGAAATTCATCATCCAGGACATCTGTCACCGACGATAATCACCTTCGAGAACATCTGTCACTGACGAACTTCACCATACAGGACATCAGTCACTGATAAACTTCACCATCCAGGACATCTGTCACTAACGAACTTCACCATCCTGGAAATGTGTCACTGACGAACATCACCATCAAGGATGTCTGTCACTAACGAACGTCACAATCCAGGATATCTGTCACGGACGAACTTCACCATCATGACATATGTCACTGACGAACTTTACAATCCAGGTCATCTGACACTGAGAAACTTCACCATCCAAGATATCTGTCATGGACAAACTTCACCATCCAGTGCATCTGTCACCGATGAACTTCACCATCCAACACATTTGTCACTGATGAACTTCACAATCCAGGTCATCTGTTACTGACGACTCCCAGCATGCAGGACATCTGTCACTGACGAACTTCACCATCCAGGACATCTGTCACTGACGAACTTCACCACCCAGGACATCTGTCACTGACGAACTTCATCACTCAGGGCATCTATTACTGATGAACTTCACTATCCAGGACATCTGACACTGATAAATTTCACCATCCAGCACATCTCTCAGTGATGAACTTCACAATCCAGGTCATCTGTTACTGACGACTCCCACCATGCAGGACATCTGTCACTGACGAACTTCACCATCCAGGACATCTGTCACTTACGAACATCACCATCCAAGACATCTGTCACTGATGACACTCATCATCAAAGACATCAGTCACAGACGACCCTCACCATCCACGACATCGGACACTGACGAACTTCACTATCCAGGAATCTGTCACTGACAACTCTCACCATCCAGGACATCTGGTATTGACGACAGTCACCATCCAGGTCATCTGTCACTGACGAAGTTCACCGTCCAGGACATTTGTCACTGATCAAATTCACCATCCAGGACATCTGTCACTGACGAACTTCATCATCCAGGTCATCTGTCACTGACGACCTTCCCCATCCAAGACATCTGTCACTGACTAACTTCACTATCCAGGAAATCTGTCACTGATGGACTTCACTATCCGTGACATCTGTCACTGAAGAACTTCACAATCCATTCCATAGGTCACTGATGAACTTCACCACCCAGGGTATCTGTCACATACGACTCTCACCATCCAGGACATCTGGTACTGATGACAGTCATGATCCAGGTCATCTGACACTGAGAAACTTCACCATCCAAGATATCTGTCATGGACAAACTTCACCATCCAGTGCATCTGTCACCGATGAACTTCACCATCCAACACATCTGTCACTGATGAACTTCACCATCCAGGACATCTGTCACTGACGAACTTCACCACCCAGGACATCTGTCACTGACGAACTTCATTACTCAGGGCATCTATAACTGACGAACTTCACCATCCAGGACGTCTGACACTGATAAAGTTCACCATCCAGCACATTGTCACTGATGAACTTCACAATCCAGGTCATCTTTTGCTGTCGACTCCCACCATGCAGGACATCTGTCACTGACGAACTTCACCATCCAGGACATCTGTCACTTATGAACTTCACCATCCAAGACATCTGTCACTGATGACACTCATCATCCAGGACATCAGTCACAGACGAGCCTCACCATCCACGACATCGGTCACTGACGAACTTCACCATCCAGGAATCTGTCACTGACAACTCTCACCATCCAGGACAATGGTACTGACTACAGCCACCATCCAGGTCATTCGTCAGTGACGAAGTTCACCGTCCAGGACATTTGTCACTGATCAACTTCACCATCCAGGACATCTGTCACTGACGAACTTCACCATCCAGGAATCTGTCACTGACAACTCTCACCATCCAGGACAATGGTACTGACTACAGCCACCATCCAGGTCATTCGTCAGTGACGAAGTTCACCGTCCAGGACATTTGTCACTGATCAACTTCACTATCCAGGACATCTGTCACTGACGAACTTCACCATCCAGGACATCTGTCACTGACGAACTTCACCACCCAGGACATCTGTCACTGACGAACTTCATTACTCAGGGCATCTATAACTGACGACTCCCACCATGCAGGACATCTGTCACTGACAAACTTCACAATCCATTCCATCTGTCACTGATGAACTTCACCACCCAGGGCATCTGTCACATACGACTCTCACCATCCAGGACATCTGGTACTGATGACAGTCACGATCCAGGTCATCTGTCACTGACGAAATTCACCGTCCAGGACATCTGTCACTGAATAAATTCACCATCCAGGACATCCGTTGTAGATGAATTTCATCATCCAGGATATCTGGTACTGACGACAGTCACCTTCCAGGTCATCCCTCACTGACGTCCCTCACCGTCCAGGCATCTGTCACTGACCAACTTCACCATCATGACATCTGTCACTGACGAACTTCAGAATCCAGGTCATCTGTCACTGACGAAGTTCACCGTCCAGGACATCTGTCACTCAACAACTTCACCATCCAGGACATCCGTCGTAGATGAATTTCATCATCCAGGATATCTGGTACTGACAACAGTCACCGTCCGGGTCATCTCTCACTGACGTCCCTCACCGTCCAGGCATCTGTCACTGACCAACTTCACCATCCAGGACATCTGTAACTGACCAACTTCACCATCCAGAACATCTGTAACTGACCAACTTCACCATCCAGGACATCCGTCACTGACGAATGTCACCGTTAGGAACATCTATCACTGATGATAATCTACATCCAGGAAATCTGTCACCGACAAACTTCACTATCTAGGACATCGGTCACTGACAAACTTCTCCATCCAGGACATCTTTAACTAACGAACTTCACCATCCAGGACATCTGACACTGATAAAGGTCACCGTCCAGGTCATCTGTCACTGACGAAATTCATCATCCAGGACATCTGTCACCGACGATAATCACCTTCGAGAACATCTGTCACTGACGAACTTCACCATACAGGATATCTGTCACAGACGAACTTCACCATCCAGGACATCATTTACTGATAAACTTCACAATCCAGGTCATCTGACACTGAGGAACTTCACCATCCAGGACATCTCTCACAGACGAACGTCACCATACAGGACATCTGTCACCGACGAATATCACCATCCCAGCCATCTGTAACTGACGAACTTCAGAATCCAGGTCATCTGTCACTGACGAAGTTCACCGTCCAGGACATCCGTCGTAGATGAATTTCATCATCCAGGATATCTGGTACTGACAACAGTCACCGTCCGGGTCATCTCTCACTGACGTCCCTCACCGTCCAGGCATCTGTCACTGACCAACTTCACCATCCAGGACATCTGTCACTCACCAACTTCACCATCCAGGACATCTGTGACTGACGAACTTCACAATCCAGGACATCTGTCACAGACAATCTTCACCATTCAGGACATCTGTCACTGACGAATGTCACGATTAGGGACATGTGTCACTGATGAAAATCTACATCCAGGAAATCTGTCACTGACAAACTTCACTATCCAGGATATTGGTCACTGACAAACTTCCCCATCCAGGACATCTGTCACCGACAAACTTCACCATCCAGCACATCAAGTCACTGACGAACTGCACCATCAAGGTCATCAGTCACTGACGACTCTCACCATCCAGGACATCTGGTACTGACGGCAGTCACGATCCAGGTTATCTGTCACTGACGAAGTTCACTGTCCAGGACATATGTCACTGAACAACTTCACCATCCAGGACATCTGTCACTGAACAACTTCACCGTCCAGTATATCTGTCACTAACGAACTTCACAATCCAGGATATCTGTCACGAATGAAATGCACCAGCATGACATCTGTCATTGACGAACTTCACCACCCAGGACATCTGACACTGACGAACTTCACCACTCAGGGCATTGGTAACTGACGAACTTCACCATCCAGGACATCTGACACTAACGAACTTCACAAACAAGGTCATCTGACACTGACGAACTTCACCATCCTGGACATCTGTCACCGACGAACTTCACCATCCAGGGCATCTGCCACCGATGAACTTCACCATCCAGGACATCTGTCACTTATGAACTTCACCATCCAGGACATCTCTCAGTGACAAACTTCAATATCCAGGGCAATGGTCACTGACAAACTTCTCCATCCAGGACATCTTTCACTGATAAAGTTCACCGTCCAGGTCACCTATCACTGATGAACTTCACCATCCAGGACATCTCTTAGTGACCAACTTCACCATTCAGAACTTCTATCACTGATGACCCTCATCATTCAGGACATCTGTCACTTACAAACATCATCATCCAGGACATCTGTCAATGATGAACTTCACCAGTCAGGACTCTATCACTAACCAACTTCACCACCGGGACATCTGTCACTGATGAACATCACAATCCAGAACATCTGTCACTTACGAACTTCACCATCCAGGACATCTGTCACTGATGACACTCATCATCCAGGACATCAGTCACTGACGACCCTCACCATCCCAGACATCTGTCACTGACGAATGTCACCATTAGGGTCATCCGTCACTGATGACAATCTACATCCAGGAAATCTGTCACTGACAAACTTCACTATCCAGGATATCGGTCACTGACCAACTTCTCCATCCAGGACATCTGTCACTGACCAACTTCACCATCCAGGACATCTGACACTGACGAACTTCACCATTCAGGGCATCGGTAACTTACGAACTTCACCATCCAGGACATCTGTCACTGACGAACTTCACCATACAGGACATCTGTCACTGACGAATGTCACCATTAGGGTCATCTGTCACTGAAGACAATCTACATCCAGGAAATCTGTCACTGACAAACTTCACTATCCAGGACATCTGTCACTGACAAACTTCACCGTCCAGTATGTCTGTCACTGACGAACATCACCATTCAGGACATCTGTCACTGATGAACTTCACAATCCAGGTCATCTAACACAAACGAACTTCACCATCCAGGACATCTGTCACTGTTGACTCTCATCATCCAGAACATCTGTCACTGATCAATTTCACCATCTGTCACCATTTTCATCTGTCAGGGACGAACTTCACCATTCAGGACATCCATCACTGACGACCCTCATCATCCAATACATCTGTCACTTACAAACCTCACCATCCAGGACATCTGTCAATGATGAACTTCACCACTCAGGACTCTGTCACTAACCAACTTCACCATCGGGACATTTGTCACTGACGATCCTCACCATCCAGGACATCTGTCACTGATGAACATCACAACCCAGAACATCTGTCACTGAGGAACTTCACCACTCAGGGCATCGGTAACTGACGAACTTCACCATCCAGAACATCTGTCACTGACGAACGTCACCATCCCGGACATCTGTCACTAACGAACTTCACAAACAAGGTCATCTGACACTGACGAACTTCACCATCCAGGACATCTGTCACTGACAAATTTCACCATCCAGGACAGCTGACACTGATAAAGTTCACCGTCCAGGTCATCTGTCACTGACGAACATCACCATTCAGGACATCTATCACTGACGAATGTCACCATTAGGGACATCTGTCACTGATGACAATCTACATCCAGGAAATCTGTCACTGACAAACTGCACTATCCAGGGCATCAATCACCGACAAACGTCACTATCCAGGATATCGGTAACTGACAAACTTCTCCATCTAGGACATCTGTCACTGACGAACTTCACCATCCAGGACATCTGTCACTGACGAACATCACCGTCCAGGACATCTGTCACTTACGAACATCACCATTCAGGATATCTGTCACCGACGATAATCACCATCAAGAACATCTGTCACTTACAAAGTTCACGGTCCAGGACATCTGTCACTGAAAAACTTCACAATCCAGGACATCTGTCACTTACGAACTTCACCATCCAAGACATCTGTCACTGATGACACTCATCATCCAGGACATCAGTCACAGTCGACCCTCACCATCCAGGTCATCTGTCACTGACGAAGTTCACCATCCAGCACATCTGTCACTGATCAACATCAGCATCCAGGACATCTGTCACTGTTGACTCCTATCATCCAGGACATCTGTCACTGATCAGTTTCACCATCCCAGACATCTCTCAGGGAAGAACTTCACCATTCTTGACATCTGTCAGGGACGAACTTCACCATTCAGGACATCTGTTAATGACGAACGTCACCACTCAGGACATCTGTCACTGACGAACTTCACCATCGGGACATCTGCCACAGACGAACTTCACAATCCAGAACATCTGTCACTTACGAACTTCACCATACAAGACATCTGTCGCTGACGAATGTCACCATTAGGGACATCTGTCACTGATGACAATCTACATCCAGGAAATCTGTCACTGACAAACTTCACTATCCAGGACATCTGTCACTGACAAACTTCACCGTCCAGGATGTCTGTCACTGACGAACATCACCATTCAGGACATCTGTCACTGACGAACTTCACAATCCAGGATATCCGTCACGGACGAACTTCACCATCATAACATCTGTCACTGACGAACTTCAGAATCCAGGTCATCTGACACTCAGAAACTTCACCATCCAAGATATCTGTCACGGACGAACTTCACCATCCAGTGCATCTGTCACCGACGAACTTCACCATCCAGCACATCTGTCACTGTTGACTCCTATCATCCAGGACATCTGTCACTGATCAGTTTCACCATCAGACATATCTCAGGGTCAAACTTCACTATTCTTGACATCTGTCAGGGACGAACTTCACCATTCAGGACATCTGTCACGGACGAACTTCACCATCCAGTGCATCGGTCACCGACGAACTTCACCATCCAGCACATCTGTCACTGATGAACTTCACAATCCAGGTCATCTGACACTGATGAACTTCACCATCCAGGAAATCTGTCACTGACGACTCTCACCATCCAGGACATCTGGTACTGACGACAGCCACCATCCAGGTCATCTGTCACTGAGGAATTTCACCGTCCAGGATATCTGTCACTGACGAACTTCATCATCCAGGACATCTGTCACTGACGAACTTCACCAGCCAGGATATCTGTCACTGTTGACTCTCATCATCCAGGACATGTGTCACTGATCAATTTCACCATCACAGACATCCGTTAGGGACGAACTTCACCAAACCAGGACATCAGTCACTGACGAACTTCACCACTCAGGGCATCTGTAACTGATGAACTTCACTATCCAGGACATCTGACACTGATAAAGTTCACCGTCCAGGTCATCTGACACTGACGAAATTCATCATCCAGGACATCTGTCACCGACAATAATCACCATCGAGAACATCTGTCACTTACGAACTTCACCATCCAGGACTTCTGATACTGACGAACTTCACCATACAGGACATCTGTCACTGACGAATGTCACCATTAGGGACATCTGTCACTGATGACAGTCTACATCCAGGAAATCTGTCACTGACAAACTTCACTATCCAGGACATCTGTCACTGACAAATTCATCATCCAATACATCTGTCACTTAAAAACATCACCATCCAGGACATCTGTCAATGATGAACATCACCACTCAGGACTCTGTCACTAACCAACTTCACCATCAGGATATCTGTCACTGATGAACATCACAAACCAGAACATCTGTCACTTACGAACTTCACCATCCAAGACATCTGTCACTGATGACACTCATCATCCAGGACATCAGTCACAGTCGACCCTCACCATCCAGGTCATCTGTCACTGACGAAGTTCACCGTCCAGCACATCTGTCACTGATCAACATCAGCATCCAGGACATCTGTCACTGTTGACTCCTATCATCCAGGACATCTGTCACTGATCAGTTTCACCATCCCAGACATCTCTCAGGGAAGAACTTCACCATTCTTGACATCTGTCAGGGACGAACTTCACCATTCAGGACATCTGTCAATGACGAACGTCACCACTCAGGACATCTGTCACTGACGAACTTCACCATCAGGACATCTGTCACAGACGAACTTCACAATCCAGAACATCTGTCACTTACGAACTTCACCATACAAGACATCTGTCGCTGACGAATGTCACCATTAGGGACATCTGTCACTGATGACAATCTACATCCAGGAAATCTGTCACTGACAAACTTCACTATCCAGGACATCTGTCACTGACAAACTTCACCGTCCAGGATGTCTGTCACTGACGAACATCACCATTCAGGACATCTGTCACTGACGAACTTCACAATCCAGGATATCTGTCACGGACGAACTTCACCATCATGACATCTGTCACTGACGAACTTCAGAATCCAGGTCATCTGACACTCAGAAACTTCACCATCCAAGATATCTGTCACGGACGAACTTCACCATCCAGTGCATCTGTCACCGACGAACTTCACCATCCAGCACATCTGTCACTGTTGACTCCTATCATCCAGGACATCTGTCACTGATCAGTTTCACCATCAGACATATCTCAGGGTCAAACTTCACTATTCTTGACATCTGTCAGGGACGAACTTCACCATTCAGGACATCTGTCACAGACGAACTTCACCATCCAGTGCATCGGTCACCGACGAACTTCACCATCCAGCACATCTGTCACTGATGAACTTCACAATCCAGGTCATCTGACACTGATGAACTTCACCATCCAGGAAATCTGTCACTGACGACTCTCACCATCCAGGACATCTGGTACTGACGACAGCCACCATCCAAGTCATCTGTCACTGAGGAATTTCACCGTCCAGGATATCTGTCACTGACGAAATTCATCATCCAGGACATCTGTCACTGACGAACTTCACCAGCCAGGATATCTGTCACTGTTGACTCTCATCATCCAGGACATGGGTCACTGATCAATTTCACCATCACAGACATCCGTTAGGGACAAACTTCACCAAACCAGGACATCTGTCAGGGACGAGCTTCACCACTCAGGGCATCTGTCACTGACGAACTTCACCACTCAGGGCATCTGTAACTGATGAACTTCACTATCCAGGACATCTGACACTGATAAAGTTCACCGTCCAGGTCATCTGAAACTGACGAGATTCATCATCCAGGACATCTGTCACCGACGATAATCACCATCGAGAACATCTGTCACTTACGAACTTCACCATCCAGGACATCTGACACTGACGAACTTCACCATACAGGACATCTGTCGCTGACAAACATTACTATAACATTCCGTTATATTGGCTCGTATATGTCTAGGGGAAATCGCACCCAGCACTCGCCTCAACACTCCCCACAGGGTCGTTTGCCGCCCGAAACAAGCCTAAACATCAATCACCAGCCCGTACACCCAGTAAATTTTAACAAGTACACTTTATAGATGTTGCCTATTCTATGACATTAATATAAATTCCATACAGAAAGTGAAGTAATGGGAAAAAAGAGCGCCAACACTTACCAAAGTCCAAGTTCTTCGCACGCAACCGTTGGAGCTCAATCGATTCCTGACAACCACCCGAATCCTGTCGACTCATGGCTCGGGATCACCCAGAGTGATCGACCGGAGCCTTTCCGCACATCCGCCGTCTTCCCCGTCTCTCCTCTGACTCCCCATCTCTCCTCCGACTCCCCCCAAAAACACCATCCACCGTCCTCCCCGTCTCTCCTCCGACTCCCCGCCAAAAACCCCGTCCACCGTCCTCCCCGTCTCTCCTCCGACTCCCCGTCTCTCCTCCGACTCTCCTCAAAAACCCCATCCACCGTCCTCCCCGTCTCTCCACCGTGCTCCTCGTCTCTCCTCCAACTCCCCGTCAAAAACCCCTGCACGTCCACCATCCTGCCCCTCTCTTCCCCGACTTCCCCCAAAAACCCCCGCACATCCACCGTCCTCATCTCTCCTCCGATTCCCCGTCTCTCCTCCGACACCCCCCAGAACCCTGTCTCTCCTCCGTTCCCCCCAAAAACCCCTGCACGTCTACCATCCTCCCTGTCTCTCCTCCAACTCCCTGCTAAAAACTCCGTCCGCTGTCCTCCCCGTCTCTCCTCCAAACCCCCCAAAAACACCCGCACGTCCACCGACCTCCCCGTCTCTCCTCCGACTCCCCCCAAAATCCCGTCTCTCCTCCGACTCCCCCCAAAAACCCCTGCACGTCCACCGTCCTCCCTGTCTCTCCTCCGACTCCCCCCAAAAACCCCTGCACGTCCACCATCCTCCCCGTCTCTCCTCCGACTTCCCCCAGAACCCCGTCTCTCCTCCGACTCCCTGCCAAAAACACCGTCCGCCGTCCTCCCCGTCTCTCCTGCAACCCCCCCAAAAACCCCCACACGTCCACCGACCACCACGTCTCTCCTCCGACTCCCCCCAAAACCCCGTCTCTCCTCTGACTCCCCCCAAAACCCCGTCTCCCCTCCGACTCCCCCCAAAAACCCCTGCACGTCCACCGTCCTCCCCGTCTCTCCTCCGACTCCCCCCAGAACCCCGTCTCTCCTCCGACTCCCCCCAAAAACCCCTGCACGTCCACCGTCCTCCCCGTCTCTCCTCCGACCCCCCGCCAAAAACCCCATCTCTCCTCCGACTCCCCGCAAAACCCCGTCTCTCCTCCGACTCCTGGCCAAAAACCCTGTCCACCGTCCTCCCCGTCTCTCCTCCGACTCCTCATCTCACCTCCGACTCCCCATCTCTCCTCCGACTCCCCGCCAAAACCCCGTCCACAGTCATATGATACAGCATTGTATCCAAAAACAAAACGATACGTGACCATGCACTGGCTAATAGCACCCTGCTATTTCTAATAATCCAAGCAACTGTCCAGTGAGAGACTTTCTCAACCTTCCCCAGTATAACATAACAAAAGAAGCCATTTTAAATTTAACAAAAAAGAAAGACCCCGTACAGTACCATTCAGGATATCTGTCACTGACGAACATCACCATCCAGGATATCTGCCACTGATGAACATCACTGTCTAGGTAATCTGTCACTGACCAACTTCACTATCCAGAACATCTGTCACCGACAAAAAAGAAAGACCCTGTACAGTACCATTCAGGACATCTGTCACTGACGAATGTCACCATTAGGGACATCTGTCACTGATGACAATCGAAATCCAGGAAATCTGTCACCGACCAACTTCACAATCCAGGACATCTGTCACTGACGAACATCACCATCCAGGATATCTGTCACGGACAAACTTCGTCATTCAGGATATCTGGTACTGATGACAGTCACCATCCTGGTCATCTGTCACCGACGAAATTCACCGTCCAGGCATCTGTCACTGACCAACTTCACCATGCAGGACATCTGTCGTAGATGAATTTCATCATCCAGGATATCTGGTACTGACAACAGTCACCATTCAGACATCTGTCACTGATGTCCCTCACCGTCCAGGCATCTGTCACTGACCAACTTCACCATCCAGGACATCTATCACTAACGAATGTCACCATTAGGGACATTAATTTCACCATCTGTCACCATTTTCATCTGTCAAGGACAAACTTCACCATTGAGGACTCTGTCACTAACCAACTTCACCATCGGGACATCTGCCACTGATGAACATCACAATCTTGAACATCTGTCAGTGACGAACTTCACCATCAGGACATTTCTCACTGACGAACTTCACATTCCAAGACATCTGTCACTTACGAACTTCATCATCCAGGACATCTGTCACTGACGAACTTCACCAGCCAGGACATCTGTCACTGTTGACTCTCATCATCCAGGACATGTGTCACTGATCAATTTCACCATCATAGACATCTGTTAGGGACGAACTTCACCATCCAGGACATCTGACACTGATAAAGTTCACCATCCAGGTCATCTGACACTGACGAAATTCATCATCCAGGACATCTGTCACTGACGAACTTCACCATACAGGACACCTGTCGCTGACGAACATTACTGTAACATTCCGTTATATTGGCTCGTATATGTCTAGGGGAAATTGCACCCAGCACTCACCTCAACACTCCCCACAGGGTCGTTTGCTGCCCGAAACAAGCCCAAACATCAATCATCAGCCCGCACACCCAGTAAATTTTAACAAGTACACTTTATAGATGTTGCCTATTCTATGACATTAATATAAATTCCATACAGAAAGTGAAGTAATGGGAAAAAAAGGCGCCAACACTTACCAAAGTCCAAGTTCTTCACGCGCAACCGTTGGAGCTCAATCGATTCCTGATGACTACCCGAATCCTGTCGACTCATGGCTCAGGATCACCCGAGGTGATCGACCAGAGCCTTTCCGCACGTCCGCCATCTTCCCCGTCTCTCCTCCGACTCCCCCCAAAAACACCGTCCACCGTCCTCCCCGTCTCTCCTCTGACTCCCCGCCAAAAACCCCGTCCACCGTCCTCCCCGCCTCTCCTCCGACTCCCTGTCTCTCCTCCGACTCTCCTCAAACACCCCGTCCGCCGTTCTCCCCGTCTCTCCTCCGACTCCCCGTCTCTCCACTGTCCTCCTTGTCTCTCCTCCAACTCCCCGTCAAAAACCCCTGCACATCCACCGTCCTCCCCGTCTCTCCTCCGACTCCCCCCAAAAACCCCCGCACATCCACCGTCCTCATCTCTCCTCTGACTCCCCGTCTCTCCACCGACTCCCTGTCTCTCCTCCTACTCCCCACAGAACCCCATCTCTCCTCCGACTCCCCCCAAGTCCACTATCCTCCCTGTCTCTCCTCCGACTCCCCACCAAAAACCCCGTCCGCCGTCCTCCCCGTCTCTCCTCCAACCCCCCCAAAAACCCCCACACGTCCACCGACCTCCCAGTCTCTCCTCCGACTCCCCCCAAAACCCGTCTCTCCTATGACTACCCCCAAAACCCCGTCTCTCCTCCGACTCCCCCCAAAAACCCCCGCACGTCCACCGTCCTCCCCGTCTCTCCTCCGACTCCCCCCAGAACCCCATCTCTCCTCCGACTCCTCCCAAAAACCCAGTCCGCCGTCCTCCCTGTCTCTCCTCCAACACCCCCAAAAGCCCCCTCACGTCCACCGACCTCCCTGTCTCTCCTCCGATTCCCCACCAAAAACCCAGTCCGCCGTCCTCCCTGTCTCTCCTCCAACACCCCCAAAAGCCCCCTCACGTCCACCGACCTCCCTGTCTCTCCTCCAATTCCCCCCAAAACCCCGTCTCTCCTCTGACTCCCCACAAAACCCCGTCTCTCCTCCGGCTCCCCGTCTCTCCTTCGACTCCCCGCCAAAACCCCGTCTACAGTCATATTAAACAGCATTGTATCCGAAAACAAAACGATACATGACCACCCACCTGCTAATAGCACCCTGCTATCTCTAATAATTCAAGCAACTGTCTAGTGAGAAACTTTCTCAACATTCCCCAGTATAACATAACAAAAGAAGCCATTTTAAATTTAACAAGAAAGAAAGACCCCGTACAGTACCATTCAGGATATCTGTCACTGACGAACATCACCATCCAGAATATCTGCCACTGATGAACATCACTGTCTAGGATATCTGTCACTGACAAACATCACCATTCAGGACATCTGTCACTGACAAACATCACCATTCAGGACATCTGTCACTGACAAACATCACCATTCAGGATATCTGTCACGGACAAACTTCATCATCCAGGATATCTGGTACTGACGACAGTCACCATCCTGGTCATCTGTCACTGACGTCCCTCACCGTCCAGGCATCTGTCACTGACGAACTTCACCATCCAGGACATCTGTCACTGATGAACGTCACCATCCAGGGCATCTGACAGTGACGAACTTCACCATCCAGGACATCTGTCACTGACGAATGTCACCATTAGGGACATCTGTCACTGATGACAATCTACATCCAGGAAATCTGTCACTGACAATCTTCACTATGCAGGACATCTGTCACTGACGAACTTCACCGTCCAGGATGTCTGTTACTGACGAACATCACCATTCAGGACATCTGTCCTGACGAACTTCACCATCATGACATCTGTAACTGACGAACTTCAGAATCCAGGTCATTTGACACTCTTAAACTTCACCATCCACGATATCTGTCACGGACGAACTTCACAATCCAGTGCATCTGTCACCGACGAACCTCACCATCCAGCACATCAGTCACTGATGAACTTCTGAATCCAGGTCATCTGACACTGTTGACTCTCATCATCCAGAACATCTGTCACTGATCAATTTCACCATCTGTCACCATTTTCATCTGTCACGGACGAACTTCAGCATTCAGGACTCTGTCACTAACCAACTTCACCATCGGGACATCTGTCACTGATGAACATCACAATCTAGAACATCTGTCAGTGACGAACTTCACCATCAGGACATTTCTCACTGACGAACTTCACATTCCAAGACATCTATCACTTACGAACTTCACCATCGAGGACATCTGTCTCTGAGGAACATCACCATCCATGTCATCTATTACTGACGACTCCCACCATGCAGGACATCTGTCACTGACGACAGCCACCATCCAGGTCATCTGTCACTTACGAAGTTCATCATCCAGGATATCTGTCACTGACAAACATCACCATTACGTCATCTATCACTGACGAACTTCACCAGCCAGGACATCTGTCACTGTTGACTCTCATCATCCAGGACATCTGTCACTGATCAATTCACCATCCCAGACATCTGTCAGGGACAAACTTCATCATTCAGGACATCTCTCAGGGATGAACTTCACCACTCAGGACATCTGTCAATGACGAACATCACCACTCAGGACATCTGTCACTGACCAACTTCACCATCCAGGTCATCAGTCACTGATGACTTTCACCATCCAGGACATCGGTCACTGACTAACTTCACCATCCGGGACATCTGTCACTGAAGAACTTCACTATCCAGGACATCTGTCACTGACGAACTTCACAATCCATTCCATCTGACACTGACGTACTTCACCACCCAGGGCATCTGTCACATACGACTCTCACCATCCAGGACATCTGGTACGGATGATAGTCACGATCCAGGTCATCTGTCACTGACGAAGTTCACCGTCCAGGACATCTGTCACTGACAAACGTCAGAATCCAGGACATCTGTCGCAGATGAATTTCATCATCAAGGATATCTGGTACTGACGACAGTCACTGTCCAGGTCATCTCTCACTGACGTCCCTCACCGCCCAGGCATCTGTCACTGACTAACTTCACCATCCAGGACATCTGTCACTCACCAACTTCACCATCCAGGACATCTGTCACTGACGAATGTCACCATTAGGGACATTTATCACTGATGACAATCTACATCCAGCAAATCTGTCACCGACAAACTTCACTATCCAGGACATCGGTCACTAACAAACTTCTCCATCGAGGACATCTGTCACTGACGAACTTCACCATCCAGGACTTCGGTCATGGACGAACATCACCATCCAGGACATCGGTCACGGACGAACGTCACCATCCAGGACATCGGTCACGGACGAACTTCACCATCCAGGACATCTGTCACTGATGAACTTCACCATCCAGGACATCTGTCGCTGATGAACATAACTGTAACGTTACGTTACATTGTCTCGTATATGTCTAGGGGAAATCCCACCCAGCACTCGCCTCAACACTCCCCAGAGGGTCGGTTGCCGCCCGAAACAAGCCCAAACATCAATCATCAGCCAGCACACCCAGTAAATTTTAACAAGTTCTCTTTATAGATGTTACTAATTCTATGACATTAAAATAAATTCGATACAGAAAGTGAAGTAATGGAAAAAAAAGGCGCCAACACTTACCAAAGTCCAAGTTCTTCGCACGCAATCGTTGGAGCTCAATCGATTCTTGACGACCACCCGAATCCTGTCGACTCATGGCTCGGGACCACCCGGAGTGATTGACCGGAGACTTTCCACACGTCCGCTGTCCTCCCCGTCTCTCCTCCGTCCTCCTCGTTTCTCCACCGTCCTCCCCTTCTCTCCTCCGACTCCCCGTCAAAACCCCGTCCACCGTCCTCCCCGTCTCTCCTCCGACTCCCCCCGAAAACCCTGTACACCGTCCTCCCTGTCTCTCCTCCGACTCCCCGTCTCTCCTCTGACTTCCCGCCAAAGCCCCGTCCACCGTCCTCCCCGTCTCTCCTCCGACTCCCCTCCAAAACCCCATCCACCGTCTCCTCGTCTCTCCTCCGACTCCCCATCTCTCCCCCGACTCCCTGTCTCTCCTCCGTCCTCCTCGTCTCTCCACCGTCCTCCCCGTTTCTCCTCCGACTCCCTGTCAAAACCCCGTCCACTGTCCTCCCCGTCTCTCCTCCGACTCCCCCCAAAAACCCCGTCCACCGTCCTCCCCGACTCTCCTCCGACTTCCCTCAAAAACCCCCGCACATCCACCATACTCCCCGTCTCTCCTTCGACTCCCTGCCAAAAACGCCGTCCACCGTCCTCCCCGTCTCTCCTCCGACTCCTCGTCTCTCCTCCGACTCCCCGCCAAAACCCCGTCCACAGTCATATGATACAGCATTGTATCCGAAAACAAAACGATACATGACCATGCACTGGCTAATAGCACCCTGCTATCTCTAATAACCCAAGCAACTGTCCAGTGAGAGACTTTCTCAACATTCCCCAGTATAACATAACAAAAGAAGCCAATTTAAATTTAACAAAAACGAAAGACCCCGTACAGTACCATTCAGGATATCTGTCACTGACGAACATCAGCACCCAGGATATCTGCCACTGACGAACATCACCATCCCGGACATCTGCCACTGACGAACATCACCGTCCAGGATATCTGTCACTGACGAACATCACTATTAGGTCATCTGTCACTGACGAACTTCACCAGCCAGGACATCTGTCACTATTGACTCTCATCATCCAGGACATCTGTCACTGATCAATTTCATCATCCCAGACATCTGTCAGGGACAAACTTCACCACTCAGGACATTTGTCAGTGACGAACATCACCACTCAGGACATCTGTCACTGACCAAATTCACCATCGGGACATCTGTCACAGACGAACTTCACCATCCAGGTCATCTGTCACTTACGAACTTCACTATCCAGGACATCTGTCACTGACGAACTTTACCATCCAGGAAATCTGTCACTGACGACTCTCACCATCCAGGACATCTGGTACTGACGACAGCCGCCATCTAGATCATACGTCACTGACGAACTTCATCATCCAGGACATCTGTCACTGACGAACATCACCACTAGGTCATCTCTCACTGACGAACTTCACCAGCCAGGATATCTGTCGCTGACGAACATTACTGTAACATTCCGTTACATTGTCTCGTATATGTCTAGGGGAAATCCCACCCAGCACTCGCCTCCACACTCCCCACAGGGTCGTTTGCCGCCCGAAACAAGCCCAAACATCAATCATCAGCCCGCACACCCAGTAAATTTTAACAAGTACACTTTATAGATGTTGCCTATTCTATGACATTAATATAAATTCCATACAGAAAGTGAAGTAATGGGAAAAAAAGGCGCCAACACTTACCAAAGTCCAAGTTCTTCGCGCGCAACCGTTGGAGCTCAATCGATTCCTGACGACCACCCAAATCTTGTCGACTCACGGCTTGGGACCACCCGGAGTGATCGACTGGAGCCTTTCCGCACGTCCGCCGTCCTTCCCATCTCTCCTCCGTCCTCCTCGTCTCTCCACCGTCCTCCCCGTCTCTCCTCCGACTCCCCGTCAAAACCCCATCCACCATCCTCCCCGTCTCTCCTCCAACTTCCCCCAAAAACCGTGTACACCGTCCTCCCCGTCTCTCCTCTGACTTCCCGCCAAAACCCCGTTCACCGTCCTCCGGGTCCCTCCTCCGACTCCCCTCCAAAACCCCATCCACCGTCTCCCCGTCTCTCCTCCGACTCCCCAAAAACCCCGTCCACCATCTCCCCGTCTCTCCTCTGACTCCCCATCTCTCCTCCGTCCTCCTCGTCTCTCCATCGTCCTCCCCGTCTCTCCTCCGACACCCTGTCAAAACCCCGTCCACTGTCCTCCCCGTCTCTCCTCCGACTCCCCCCAAAAACCCCGTCCACTGTCCTCCCCGTCTCTCCGACTCCCCTCAAAAACCCCGTCCACTGTCCTCCCCGTCTCTCCTCCGACTCCCCCCGAAAACCCTGTCCACTGTCCTCCCCGTCTCTCCGACTCCCCTCAAAAACCCCCGCACATCCACCGTACTCCCCGTCTCTCCTACGACTCCCCGCCAAAAACCCCGTCCACCGTTCTCCCCGTCTCTCCTCCGACTCCCCGCCAAAAACCCCGTCCACCGACCTCCCCGTCTCTCCTCCGACTCTCCTCAAAAACCCCGTCCGCCATCCTCCCCGTCTCTCCTCCAACTCCTCACCAAAAACCCCGTTCAACTTCCTCCCCGTCTCTCCTTCCTCCCGTCTCTCGTCCGACTCCCCGCCAAAACGCCGTCCACAGTCATATGATACAGCATTCTATCCGAAAACAAAACGATACATGACCACCCACTGGCTAATAGCACCCTGCTATCTCTAATAACCCAAGCAACTGTCCAGTGAGAGACTTTCTCAACATTCCCCAGTATAACATAACAAAAGAAGCCATTTTAAATTTAACAAAAAAGAAAGACCCCGTACAGTACCATCCAGGAAATCTGTCACTGACAATCTTCACTATCCAAGACACCTGTCACTGACGAACATCACCATTCAGGACATCTATCACTGACGAACATCACCGTCCAGGATATCTGTCACGGATGAACTTCATCATCCAGGATATCTGGTACTGACGACAGGCACCATCCTGGTCATCTGTCACTGTTCAAGTTCACCGTCCAGGTCATCTGTCACTGACGAACTTCACAATCCAGGACATCTGTCACTGACGAACTTCATCATCCAGGGCATCTGACAGTGACGAACTTCACCATTCAGGAGATCTGTCACTGACGAATGTCACCGTTAGGGACATCTGTCACTGACGACAATCTACATCCAGGAAATCTGTCACTGACAAACTTCACTATCCAGGACATCAATCACCGACAAACTTCACTATCCAGGACATCTGCCACTGACGAACTTCACCATCCAGGACATCTGGCACTGATGAAGTTCACCCTCCAGGTCATCTGTCACTAACGAAATTCATCATCCAGGACATCTGTCACCGACGATAATCACCTATGAGAACATCTGTCACAGACGAACTTCACCATCCAGGACATCTGTCGCTGATGAACTTCACAATCCAGGACATCTGTCACTGACAAACTTCATCATCCAGGGCATCTGACAGTGATGAATTTCACCATTCAGGACATCTGTCACTGATGAACTTCACAATCCAGGTCATCTGTTACTGACGACTCCCACCATGCAGGACATCTGTCACTGACGAACTTCACCATCCAAGACATCTGTCTCTGATGACACTTATCATGCAGGACATAAGTCACGGACGACCCTCACCATCCACGACATCTGTCACTGATGAACTTCACCATCCAGGAAATCTCTCACTGACTTCCCTCACCGTCCGGCAATCTGTCACAGACCAACTTCACCATCCCGGACATCTCTCACTGACGAACTTCATCATCCAGGACATCTGTCACTGAGGAACGTCACCATTAGGTCACCTGTCACAGACACATTTCATCATACAGGACATCTGTCACTGACGAACTTCACCACTCAGGGCATCTATAACTGACGAACTTCACTATCCAGGACATCTGACACTAATAAAGTTCATCATCCAGCACATCTGTCACTTACGAACTTCACCATCCAAGCCATCTGTCACTGATGACACACATCATCCAGGACATCAGTCACAGATGACCCTCACCATCCACGACATCTGTCACTGACGAACTTCACAATCCAGGAATCTGTCACTGACAACTCTCACCATCCAGGACATCTGGTACTGATGACAGCCACCATCCAGGTCATCTGTCACTGACGAACTTCATCATCCAGGACATCTGTCACTATTGACTCTCATCATCCAGGACATCTGTCACTGATCAATTTTATCATCCCAGACATCTGTCAGGGACAAACTTCACCATTCAGGACATCTGTCAGGGACGAACTTCACCACTCAGGACATCTGTAATGACGAACATCACCACTCAGGACATCTGTCACAGACCAACTTTACCATCGGGACATCTGTCACAGACGAACTTCACCATCCAGGTCATCTGTCACTGACGAACTTCACTATCCAGGACATCTGTCACTGACGAACTTCAATATTCGGGACATCTATCACTGACGAACTTCACCAGCCAGGACATCTGTCACATACGACTCTCACCATCCAGGACATCTGGTACTGGTGACAGTCACGATCCAGGTCATCTGTCACTGACGAAGTTCACCGTCCAGGACATCTGTCACTGACAAACTTCACAATCCAGGACATCCGTCGTAGATGAATTTCATCATCCAGGATATCTGGTACTGATGACAGTCACGATCCAGGTCATCTCTCACTGACGTCCCTCACCGTCCAGGCATCTGTAACTGACCAACTTCACCATCCAGGACATCTGTCACTGACGAACTTCAATATTCGGGACATCTATCACTGACGAACTTCACCAGCCAGGACATCTGTCACATACGACTCTCACCATCCAGGACATCTGGTACTGGTGACAGTCACGATCCAGGTCATCTGTCACTGACGAAGTTCACCGTCCAGGACATCTGTCACTGACAAACTTCACAATCCAGGACATCCGTCGTAGATGAATTTCATCATCCAGGATATCTGGTACTGATGACAGTCACGATCCAGGTCATCTCTCACTGACGTCCCTCACCGTCCAGGCATCTGTAACTGACCAACTTCACCATCCGGGACATCTGTCACTGAAGAACTTCATAATACAGGACATCTGTCACTGACGAACTTCACTATCCGGGACATCTGTCACTGACGAACTTCACAATCCATTCCATCTGACACTGACGAATTTCACCACCCAGGGCATCTGTCACATATGACTCTCACCATCCAGAACATCTGGTACTGATGACAGTCACGATCCAGGTCATCTGTCACTGACGAAGTTCACTGTCCAGCACATCTGTCACTGAACAACTTCACCATCCAGGACATCTGTCACTGACAAACTTCACAATCCAGGACATCCGTCGTAGATGAATTTCATCATCAGGATATCTGGTACTGACGACAGTCACCTTCCAGGTCATCTCTCATCGACGTCCCTCACCGTCCAGGCATCTGTCACTGATCAACTTCACCATCCAGGACATCTGTTACTGACGAACATCACCATTCTGGACATCTGTCAGGGACGAACTTCACCACTCAGGACATCTGTCAATGACGTCCCTCCCCGTCCAGGCATCTGTCGCTGACCAACTTCACCATCCAGGGCATCTGTCACTGACGAACTTCACTATCCAGGACATCTGTCACTGACGAACTTCACCGTCCAGGATGTCTGTTACTGACGAACATCACCATTCAGGACATCTGTCACTGACGAACTTCACAATCCAGGATATCTGTCACGGACGAACCTCACCATCATGACATCTGTCACTGACGAGCTTCAGAATCCAGGTCATCGGACACTCATAAACTTCACCATCCAAGAAATCTGTCACGGATGAACTTCACAATCCAGCACATCAGTCACTGATGAACTTCAGAATCCAGGTCATCTGACACTGTTCACTCTCATCATCCAGAACATCTGTCACTGATCAATTTCACCATCTGTCACCATTTTCATCTGTCAGGGACGAACTTCAGCATTCAGGACTCTGTCACTAACCAACCACCATCGGGACATTTGTCACTGATGAACATCACAATCTAGAACATCTGTCACTGACGTCTCTCACCATCCAGGACATCTGTCAGTGACGAACTTCACTATCAGGAAATTTCTGACTGACGAACTTCACATTCCAAGACATCTGTCTCTTATGAACTTCACCATCCAGGATATCTGTCACTGAGGAACTTCACCATCCAGATCATCTGTTACTGACGACTCCCACCATGCAGGACATCTGTCACTGACGAACTTTACCATCCAGGACATCTGTCACTTACAAACTTCACCATCCAAGACATCTGTCACTCATGACATTCATCATCCAGAACATCAGTCACAGATGACCCTCACCATCCATGACATCTGTCACTGACGAACTTCACCATCCAGAAAATCTGCCACTAACGAAGTTCACCGTCCAGGACATCTGTCACTGAACAAATTCACCATCCAGGACAGATGTCACTGACAAACTACAGAATCCAGGACATCTGTCGCAGATGAATTTCATCATCCAGGATATCTGGTACTGACGACAGTCACTGTCCAGGTCATCTCGCACCGACGTCCCTCACCGTCCAGGCATCTGTCGCTGACCAACTTCACCATCCAGGACATCTGTCACTAACGAAATTCATCATTCAGGACATCTGTCGCTGATGAACTTCACAATCCAGGACATCTGTCACTGACAAACTTCATCATCCAGGGCATCTGACAGTGATGAATTTCACCATTCAGGACATCTGTCACTGATGAACTTCACAATCCAGGTCATCTGTTACTGACGACTCCCACCATGCAGGACATCTGTCACTGAGGAACTTCACCATCCAGGACATCTGTCACTTACGAACTTCACCATCCAAGACATCTGTCTCTGATGACACTTATCATCCAGGACATAAGTCACAGACGACCCTCACCATCCACGACATCTGTCACTGACGAACTTCACCATCCAGGAAATCTCTCACTGACTTCCCTCACCGTCCAGCAATCTGTCACAGACCAACTTCACCATCCCGGACATCTGTCACTGATCAACTTCACCATCCACGACACCTGTCACTGACGAACTTCATCATACAGGACATCTGTCACTGACGAACTTCACCACTCAGGGCATCTATAACTGATGAACTTCACCATCCAGGACATCTGACACTAATAAAGTTCATCATCCAGCACATCTGTCACTTACGAACTTCACCATCCAAGCCATCTGTCACTGATGACACACATCATCCAGGACATCAGTCACAGATGACCCTCACCATCCACGACATCTGTCACTGACGAACTTCACAATCCAGGAATCTGTCGCTGACAACTCTCACCATCCAGGACATCTGGTACTGGTGACAGTCACCATCCAGGTCATCTGTCACTGATGAAGTTCACCGTCCAGGACATTTGTCACTGATCAACTTCACCATCCAGGGCATCTGTCACTGACGAACTTCATCATCCAGGACATCTGTCACTGACGAACGTCACCATTAGGTCATCTGTCACTGACGAACTTCACCAGCCAGGACATCTGTCACTATTGACTCTCATCATCCAGGACATCTGTCACTGATCAATTTTATCAACCCAGACATCTGTCAGGGACAAACTTCACCATTCAGGACATCTGTCAGGGACGAACTTCACCACTCAGGACATCTGCAATGACGAACATCTCCACTCAGGACATCTGTCACAGACGAACTTCACCATCCAGGTCATCTGTCACTTACGAACTTCACTAACCAGGACATCTGTCACTGACGAACTTCACCATCCAGGTCATCTGTCACTGACGACTTTCCCCTTCCAAGCCATCTGTCACTGACTAACTTCACCATCCGGGACATCTTTCACTGAAGAACTTCACAATACAGGACATCTGTCACTGACGAACTTCACTATCCAGGACATCTGTCACTGACGAACTTCAATATTCGGGACATCTATCACTGATGAACTTCACCAGCCAGGACATCTGTCACATACGACTCTCACCATCCAGGACATCTGGTACTGGTGACAGTCACGATCCAGGTCATCTGTCACTGACGAAGTTCACCGTCCAGGACATCTGTCACTGACAAACTTCACAATCCAGAACATCCGTCGTAGATGAATTTCATCATCCAGGACATCTGGTACTGACGACAGTCACCGTCCAAGTCATCTCTCACTGACGTCCCTCACCGTCCAGGCATCTGTCACTGACCAACTTCACCGTCCAGGGCATCTGTCTCTGACGAACTTCACAATCCAGGTCATCTGTCACTGACGACTTTCCCCATCCAGGACATCTGTCACTGACTAACTTTACCATCCGGGACATCTGTCACTGAAGAACTTCACAATACAGGACAACTGTCAATGACAAACTTCACTATCCAGGACATCTGTCACTGACGAACTTCACTATCCGGGACATCTGTCACTGACGAACTTCACAATCCATTCCATCTGACACTGACGAACTTCACCACCCAGGGCATCTGTCACATACGACTCTCACCATCCAGGGCATCTGGTACTGATGACAGTCACGATCCAGGTCATCTGTCACTGACGAAGTTCACCGTCCAGCACATCTGTCACTGAACAACTTCACCATCCAGGATATCTGTCACTGACAAACTTCACAATCCAGGACATCCGTCGTAGATGAATTTCATCATCCAGGATATCTGGTACTGACGACAGTCACCTTCCAGGTCATCTCTCACTGATGCCCCTCACCGTCCAGGCATCTGTCACTGACCAACTTCACCGTCCAGGGCATCTGTCACTGACCAACTTCACCATCCAGGACATCTGTTACTGACGAACTTCACCGTCCAGGACATCTGTTACTGACGAACATCACCATTCAGGACATCTGTCACTGACAAACTTCACAATCCAGGATATCTGTCACGGACGAACTTCACCATCATGACATCTGTCACTGACGAGATTCAGAATCCAGGTCATCTGACACTCATAAACTTCACCATCCAAGATATCTGTCACGGACGAACTTCACAATCCAGTGCATCTGTCACCGACGAACTTCACCATCCAGCACATCAGTCACTGATGAACTTCAGAATCCAGGTCATCTGACACTGTTCACTCTCATCATCCAGAACATCTGTCACTGATCAATTTCACCATCTGTCACCATTTTCATCTGTCAGGGACGAACTTCAGCATTCAGGACTCTGTCACTAACCAACCACCATCGGGACATTTGTCACTGATGAACATCACAATCTAGAACATCTGTCACTGACGTCTCTCACCATCCAGGACATCTGTCAGTGACGAACTTCACTATCGGGAAATTTCTGACTGACGAACTTCACATTCCAAGACATCTGTCTCTTATGAACTTCACCATCCAGGACATCTGTCACTGAGGAACTTCACCATCCAGATCATCTGTTACTGACGACTCCCACCAAGCAGGACATCTGTCACTGATGAACTTCACCATCCAGGACATCTGTCACGTACAAACTTCACCATCCAAGACATCTGTCACTCATGACATTCATCATCCAGGACATCAGTCACAGATGACCCTCACCATCCATGACATCTGTCACTGACGAACTTCACCATCCAGACAATCTGTTACTAACGAAGTTCACCGTCCAGGACATCTGTCACTGATCAAATTCACCATCCAGGACAGATGTCACTGACAAACTACAGAATCCAGGACATCTGTCGCAGATGAATTTCATCATCCAGGATATCTGGTACTGACGAAAGTCACTGTCCAGGTCATCTCTCACTGACGTCCCTCACCGTCCAGGCATCTGTCACTGACCAACTTCACCATCCAGGACATCTGTCACTCACCAACTCCACCATCCAGGACATCTGTCACTCACCAACTCCACCATCCAGGACGTCTGTCACTGACGAACTTCATCATCCAGGGCATCTGAGAGTGACGAACTTCACCATCCAGGACATCTGTCACTGACGAATGTCACCATTAGGGAATCTATCACTGATTACAATCTACATCCAGGAAATCCGTCACCGACAAACTTCACTATCCAGGACATCGGTCACTGACAAACTTCTCCATCCAGGACACCTGTCACTGATGAACATAACTGTAACGTTCCGTTACATTGGCTCGTATATGTCTAGGGGAAATCCCACCAAGCACTCGCCTCAACACTCCCCACAGGGTCGGTTGCCGCCCGAAAGAAGCCCAAACATCAATCATCAACAAGCACACCCAGTAAATTTTAACAAGTACACTTTATAGATGTTACTAATTCAATGACAATAAAATAAATTCGATACAGAAAGTGAAGTAATGGAAAAAAAAGGCGCCAAAACTTACCAAAGTCAAATTCTTCGCACGCAATTGTTGGTGCTCAATCGATTCCTGACGACCACCCGAATCCTGTTGACTCATGGCTCGGGACCACCCAGAGTGATCGACCGGAGCCTTTCCGCATGTCCGTCGTCCTCCCCGTCTCTCCTTCATCCTCCTCATCTCTCCACCATCCTCCCCGTCTCTCCTCCGACTCCCCGTCAAAACCCCGTCCACCGTCCTCCCCGCCTTTCCTCCGACTCCCCCCAAAAACCCTGTACACCGTCCTCCCCGTCTCTCCTCCGACTCCCCGCCAAAACCCCGTCCATCGTCCTCCCCGTCTCTCATCCTACTCCCCTCCAAAACCCCATCCACCGTCTCCCCATCTCTCCTCCGACTCCCCATCTCTCCTCCGTCCTCCTCGTCTCTCTTTCGTCCTCCCCGTCTCTCCTTCGACTCCTTGTCAAAACCCCGTCCACCATCCTCCCCGGCTCTCCTCCGACTCCCCCCAAAAACCCCGTCCACCGCCCTCCCCGTCTCTCCTCCGACTCCCCTCAAAAATCCCCGCACATCCACCATACTACCCGTCTCTCCTACGACTCCCCGCCAAAATCCCTGTCCACCGTCCTCCCCGTCTCTCCTCCGACTCCCCGCCAAAAACCCCGTCCGCTGTCCTCCCCGTCTCTCCTCCGACTCCCCGTCTCTTGTCCGACTCACCGCCAAAACCTCGTCCACAGTCATATGATACAGCATTCTGTCCGAAAACAAAACGATACATGACCACCCACTGGCTAATAGCACCCTGCTATCTCTAATAACCCAAGCAACTGTCCAGTGAGAGACTTTCTCAACATTCCCCAGTATAACATAACAAAAGAAGCCATTTTAAATTTAACAAAAAAGAAAGACCCCGTACAGTACCATTCAGGATATCTGTCACTGACGAATATCACTGTCCAGGATATCTGTCACGGACGAACTTCATCATCCAGGATATCTGGTACTGACGAAAGGCACCATCCTGGTCATCTGTCACTGACGAAGTTCACTGTCCAGGTCATCAATCACCGACAAACTTCACTATCCAGGACATATGTCACTGACGAATTTTCCCGTCTAGGACATCTGGCACTGATAAAGTTCACCCTCCAGGTCATCTGTCACAGACGAACTTCACTATCCAGGACATCTGTCGCTGACGAACTTCACAATCCAGGACATCTGTCACTGACAAACTTCATCATCCAGGGCATCTATAACTGATGAACATCACTATCCAGGACATCTGACACTGATAAAGTTCACCATCCAGCACATCTGTCACTGATGAATTTCACCATCCAGGACATTTGTCACTTACGAACTTCACCATCCAAGCCATCTGTCACTGATGTCACACATCATCCAGGACATCAGTCACAGAAGACCCTCACCATCCACGACATCTGTCACTGACGAACTTCACAATCCAGGAATCTGTCACTGACAACTGTCACCATCCAGGACATCTGGTACTGACGACAGCCACCATCCAGGTCATCTGTCACTGACGAAGTTCGCCATCCAGGACATTTGTCACTGATCAACTTCACCATCCAGGACATCTGTCACTGACAAACTTCATCATCCAGGACATCTGTCACTGACGAACGTCACCATTAGGTCATCTGTCACTGACGAACTTCACCAGCCAGGACATCTGTCACTATTGACTCTCATCATCCAGGACATCTGTCACTGATCAATTTTATCATCCCAGACATCTGTCAGGGACAAACTTCACCATTCAGGACATCTGTCAGGGACGAACTTCACCATCCAGGTCATCTGTCACTTACGAACTTCACTAACCAGGACATCTTTCACTGACGAACTTCACCATCCAGGTCATCTGTCACTGACGACTTTCCCCATCCAGGACATCTGTCACTGACTAACTTCACCATCCGGGACATCTGTCACTGAAGAACTTCACAATACAGGACATCTGTCACTGACGAATTTCACTATCCAGGACATCTGTCACTGACGAACTTCAATGTTCGGGACATCTATCATTGACGAACTTCAACAGCCAGTACATCTGTCACATACGACTCTCACCATCCAGGACATCTGGTACTGGTGACAGTCACGATCCAGGTCATCTGTCACTGACGAAGTTCACCGTCCAGGACATCTGTCACTGAACAACTTCACCATCCAGGACATCTGTCACTGACAAACTTCACAATCCAGGACATCCGTCGTAGATGAATTTCATCATCCAGGATATCTGGTACTGATGACAGTCACCTTCCAGGTCATCTCTCACTGACGTCCCTCACCGTCCAGGCATCTGTCACTGACCAACTTCACCATCCAGGGCATCTGTTACTGACGAACTTCACTATCCAGGACATCTGTCACTGACGTCCCTCACCGTCCAGGCATCTGTCACTGACGAACTTCACTATCCAGGACATCTGTCACTGACGAACTTCATCATTCAGGACATCTGTCATTGACGAATTTCACAATCCAGGATATCTGTCACGGACAAACTTCACCATCATGACATCTGTCACTGACGAGCTTCAGAATCCAGGTCATCTGACACTAATAAACTTCACCATCCAAGACATCTGTCACTCATGACATTCATCATCCAGGACATCAGTCACAGACGACCCTCACCATCCATGACATCTGTCACTGACGAACTTCACCACCCAGACAATCTGTTACTAATGAAGTTCACCGTCCAGGACATCTGTCACTGATCAAATTCACCATCCAGGACAGATGTCACTGACAAACTACAGAATCCAGGACATCTGTCGCAGATGAATTTCATCATCCAGGATATCTGGTACTGACGACAGTCACTGTCCAGGTCATCTCTCACTGACGTCCCTCACAGTCCAGGCATCTGTCACTCACCAACTCCACCATCCAGGACATCTGTCACTGACGAACTTCATCATCCAGGGCATCTGAGAGTGACGAACTTCACCATCCAGGACATCTGTCACTGACGAATGTCACCATTAAGGACATCTATCACTGATTACAATCTACATCCAGGAAATCCGTCACCGACAAACTTCACTATTCAGGACATCGGTCACTGATAAACTTCTCCATCCAGGACACCTGTCACTGATGAACATAACTGTAACGTTCCGTTACATTGGCTTGTATATGTCTAGGGGAAATCCCACCAAGCACTCGCCTCAACACTCCCCACAGGGTCGGTTGCCGCCCGAAAGAAGCCCAAACATCAATCGTCAACAAGCACACCCAGCAAATTTTAACAAGTACACTTTATAGATGTTACTAATTTAATGACAATAAAATAAATTCGATACAGAAAGTGAGGTAATGGAAAAAAAAGCCGCCAACACTTACCAAAGTCCAAGTTCTTCGCACGCAATCGTTGGTGCTCAATCGATTCCTGACGACCACCCGAGTCCTGTCGACTCATGGCTCGGGACCACCCAGGGTGATCGACCGGAGCCTTTCCGCATGTCCGTCGTCCTCCCCGTCTCTCCTTCATCCTCTTCGTCTCTCCTCCGACTCCCCATCAAAACCCCGTCCACCGTCCTTCCCGCCTCTCCTCCGACTCCCCTCAAAAACCCTGTACGCCGTCCTCCCCGTCTCTCCTCCAACTCCCCGTCTCTCCTCCGACTCCCCGTCAAAACCCCGTCCACCGTCCTCCTGGTCTCTCCTCCGACTCCCTGTAAAAACCCTGTCCACCGTCCTCCCCGTCTCTCCTCCGACTTGCCTCAAAAACCCTGTCCGCCGTCCTCCCCGTCTCTCCTCCGACTCCCCGTCTCTCGTCCGACTCACCGCCAAAACCCCGTCCACAGTCATATGATACAGCATTCTATCCGAAAACAAAACGATACATGACCACCCACTGGCTAATAGCACCCTGCTATCTCTAATAACCCAAGCAACTGTCCAGTGAGAGACTTTCTCAACATTCCCCAGTATAACATAACAAAAGAAGCCATCTTAAATTTAACAAAAAAGAAAGACCCCGTACAGTACCATTCAGGATATTTGTCACTGACGAATATCACCGTCCAGGATATCTGTCACGGATGAACTTCATCATCCAGGATATCTAGTACTGACGACAGGCACCATCCTGGTCATCGGTCACTGACAAAGTTCACCGTCCAGGTCATCAATCACCGACAAACTTCACTATCCAGGACATCTGTCACTGACGAACTTTCCCATCTAGGACATCTGGCACTGATAAAGTTCACCCTTCAGGTCATCTGTCACTGACGAAATTCATCATCCAGGACATCTGTCACCGACGATAAACACCTTCGAGAACATCTGTCACTGACGAACTTCACCATACAGGATATCTGTCACAGACGAACTTCACCATCCAGAACATCATTTACTGATAAACTTCACAATCCAGGTCATCTGACACTGAGGAACTTCACCATCCAGGACATCTCTCACAGACGAACATCACCATACAGGACATCTGTCACCGACGAATATCACCATCCCGGACATCTGTAACTGATGAACTTCAGAATTCAGGTCATCTGACACTGAGAAACTTCACCATCCAAGATATCTATCATGGACAAACTTCACCATCCAGTGCATCTGTCACCGATGAACTTCACCATCCAGCACATCTGTCACTGATGAACTTCACAATCCAGGTCATCTAATACTGACGAACTTCACTATCCAGGACATCTGTCACTGTTGACTCTCATCATCCAGAACATCTGTCACTGATCAATTTAACCATCTGTCACCATTTACATCTGTTAGGGATGAACTTCACCATTCAGGACATCTATCACTGACAACCCTCATCATCCAGGACATCTATCACTTACAAACATCACCATCCAAGACATCTGTCAATGATGAACTTCACCACTCAGGACATCTGTCACTAACCAACTTCACAATCCAGGACATCTGTCACTAACCAACTTCACCATCCAAGACATCTGTCACTGATGACACTCATCATCAAAGACATCAGTCACAGACGACCCTCACCATCCACGACATCGGACACTGACGAACTTCACTATCCAGGAATCTGTCACTGACAACTCTCACCATCCAGGACATCTGGTATTGACGACAGTCACCATCCAGGTCATCTGACACTGAGAAACTTCACCATCCAAGATATCTGTCATGGACAAACTTCACCATCCAGTGCATCTGTCACCGATGAACTTCACCATCCAACACATCTGTCACTGACGAACTTCACCACCCAGGACATCTGTCACTGACGAACTTCATTACTCAGGGCATCTATAACTGACGAACTTCACCATCCAGGACGTCTGACACTGATAAAGTTCACCATCCAGCACATTGTCACTGATGAACTTCACAATCCAGGTCATCTTTTGCTGTCGACTCCCACCATGCAGGACATCTGTCACTGACGAACTTCACCATCCAGGACATCTGTCACTTATGAACTTCACCATCCAAGACATCTGTCACTGATGACACTCATCATCCAGGACATCAGTCACAGACGAGCCTCACCATCCACGACATCGGTCACTGACGAACTTCACCATCCAGGAATCTGTCACTGACAACTCTCACCATCCAGGACAATGGTACTGACTACAGCCACCATCCAGGTCATCTGTCAGTGACGAAGTTCACCGTCCAGGACATTTGTCACTGATCAACTTCACCATCCAGGACATCTGTCACTGACGAACTTCACCACCCAGGACATCTGTCACTGACGAACTTCATTACTCAGGGCATCTATAACTGACGACTCCCACCATGCAGGACATCTGTCACTGACGAACTTCACAATCCATTCCATCTGTCACTGATGAACTTCACCACCCAGGGCATCTGTCACATACGACTCTCACCATCCAGGACATCTGGTACTGATGACAGTCACGATCCAGGTCATCTGTCACTGACGAAGTTCACCGTCCAGGACATCTGTCACTGAATAAATTCACTATCCAGGACATCCGTTGTAGATGAATTTCATCATCCAGGATATCTGGTACTGACGACAGTCACCTTCCAGGTCATCTCCTACTGACGTCCCTCACCGTCCAGGCATCTGTCACTGACCAACTTCACCATCATTACATCTGTCACTGACGAACTTCAGAATCCAGGACATCTGACACTGATAAAGTTCACCATCCAGCACATCTGTCACTGATGAACTTCACAATCCAGGTCATCTATTACTGACGAATCCCACCATGCAGGACATCTGTCACTGACAAACTTCACCATCCAGGACATCTGTCATTTACGAACTTCACCATCCAAGACATCTGTCACTGATGACACTCATCACCCAGGACATCAGTCACAGACGACCCTCACCATCCATGACATCGGTCACTGACGAACTTCACCATCCAGGAATCTGTCACAGACAACTCTCACCATCCAACATCTGGTACTGACGACAGCCACCATCCAGGTCATCTGTCACTGACGAAGTTCACCATCCAGGACATTTGTCACTGATCAACTTCACCATCCAGGACATCTGTCACTGACAAACTTCACCATCCAGGACATCTGTCACTGATGACACTCATCACCCAGGACATCAGTCACAGACGACCCTCACCATCCACGACATCGGTCACTGACGAACTTCACCATCCAGGAATCTGTCACTGACAACTCTCACCATCCAGGACATCTGGTACTGACGACAGCCACCATCCAGGTCATCTGTCACTGCCGAAGTTCACCATCCAGGACATTTGTCACTGATCAACTTCACCATCCAGGACATCTGTCACTGACGAACTTCATCATTCAGGGCATCTGTCACATACGACTCTCACCATCCAGGACATCTGGTACTGATGACAGTCACGATCCAGGTCATCTGTCACTGATGAAGTTCACTGTCCAGGACATCTGTCACTCAACAACTTCACCATCCAGGACATCCGTCGTAGATGAATTTCATCATCCAGCATATCTGGTACTAACAACAGTCACCGTCCAGGTCATCCCTCACTGACGTCCCTCACTGTCCTGGCATCTGTCACTGACGAACTTCGGAATCCAGCTCATCTGACACTCAGAAACTTCACCATCCAAGATATCTGTCACGGACGAACTTCACCATCCAGGACATCTGTCACTGACGAATGTCACCATTAGGAACATCTGTCACTGATGACAATCTACATCCAGGAAATCTGTCACCGACAAACTTCACTATCTAGGACATCGGTCACTGACAAACTTCTCCATCCAGGACATCTTTAACTAACAAACTTCACCATCCAGGACATCTGACACTGATAAAGGTCACCGTCCAGGTCATCTGTCACTGACGAAATTCATCATCCAGGACATCTGCCACTGACGAACTTCACCATCCAGGACATCTGGTACTGATAAAGTTCACCCTTCAGGTCATCTGTCACTGACGAAATTCATCATCCAGGACATCTGTCACCGACGATAATCACCTTCGAGAACATCTGTCACTGACGAACTTCACCATACAGGATATCTGTCACAGACGAACTTCACCATCCAGGACATCATTTACTGATAAACTTCACAATCCAGGTCATCTGACACTGAGGAACTTCACTATCCAGGACATCTCTCACAGACGAACGTCACCATACAGGACATCTGTCACCGACGAATATCACCATCCCAGCCATCTGTAACTGACGAACTTCAGAATCCAGGTCATCTGACACTGAGGAACTTCACTATCCAGGACATCTCTCACAGACGAACGTCACCATACAGGACATCTGTCACCGACGAATATCACCATCCCAGCCATCTGTAACTGACGAACTTCAGAATCCAGGTCATCTGACACTGAGAAACTTCAACATCCAAGATATCGGTCATGGACAAACTGCACCATCCAGTGCATCTGTCACCGATGAACTTCACCATCCAGCACATCTGTCATTGATGAACTTCACAATCCAGGACATCTGTCACTGACAAACTTCATCATCCAGGGCATCTGACAGTGATGAATTTCACCATTCAGGACATCTGTCACTGATGAACTTCACAATCCAGGTCATCTGTTACTGACAACCCCACCATGCAGGACATCTGTCACTTACGAACTTCACCATCCAAGACATCTGTCACTGATGACACTTATCATCCAGGACATAAGTCACAGACGACCCTCACCATCCACGACATCTGTCACTGACGAACTTCACTATCCAGGAAATCTGTCACTGATGAACTTCACAATCCATTCCATCTGACACTGACGTACTTCACCATCCAGGGCATCTGTCACATACGACTCTCACCATCCAGGACATCTGGTACTGATGACAGTCACGATCCAGGTCATCTGTCACTGACGAAGTTCACCGTCCAGGACATCTGTCACTCAACAACTTCACCATCCAGGACATCCGTCGTAGATGAATTTCATCATCCAGGATATCTGGTACTGACAACAGTCACCGTCCAGGCATCTGTAACTGACCAACTTCACCATCCAGGACATCTGTCTCTGACGAACTTCACAATCCAGGACATCTGTCACTAATGAACTTCATCATCCAGGACATCTGACTGTGATGAACTTCACCATGCAGGACATCTGTCACTGACGAATGTCTCCATTAGGGACATCTGTCACTGATGACAATCTGCATCCAGGAAATCTGTCACTGACAAACTTCACTATCTAGGACATCGGTCACTGACAAACTTCTCCATCCAGGACATCTTTAACTAACGAACTTCACCATCCAGGACATCTGACACTGACGATAATCACCATCGAGAACATCTGTCACTGACGATAATCACCATCGAGAACATCTGTCACTGACGAACTTCACTATACAGGACATCTGCCACTGACGAACTTCACCATACAGGACATCATTTACTGATAAACTTCACAATCCAGGTCATCTGACACTGAGGAACTTCACCATCCAGGACATCTCTCACAGACGAACATCACCATACAGGACATATGTCACCCATGAACTTCACCATCCAGCACATCTGTCACTGATGAACTTCACAATCCAGGTCATCTGTTACTGACGACCCCACCATGCAGGACATCTGTCACTGACGAACTTCATCATCCAGGACATCTGTCACTTATGAACTTCACCATCCAAGACATCTGTCACTGATATCACTTATCATCCAGGACATAAGTCACAGACGACCCTCACCATCCACGACATCTGTCACTGACGAACTTCACTATCCAGGAAATCTGTCACTGATGAACTTCACTATCCGGGACATCTGTCACTGAAGAACTCCACAATCCATTCCATCTGACACTGACGTACTTCACCACCCAGGGCATCTGTCAAATATGACTCTCACCATCCAGGCCATCTGGTACTGATGACAGTCACGATCCAGGTCATCTGTCACTGACGAAGTTCACCGTCCAGGACATCTGTCACTGAACAACTTCACCATCCAGGACATCCGTTGTAGATGAATTTCATCATCCAGGATATCTGGTACTGACGACAGTCACCTTCCAGGTCATCCCTCACTGACGTCCCTCACCGTCCAGGCATCTGTCACTGACCAACTTCAGAATCCAGGTCATCTGACACTCAGAAACTTCACCATCCAAGATATCTGTCACGGACGAACTTCACCATCCAGGACATCTGAAACTGATAAAGTTCACCATCCAGCACATCTGTCACTGATGAACTTCACAATCCAGGTCATCTGTTACTGACGACTCCCACCATGCAGGACATCTGTCACTGACAAACTTCACCATCCCAGCCATCTGTAACTGACGAACTTCAGAATCCAGGTCATCTGACACTGAGAAACTTCGACATCCAAGATATCGGTCATGGACAAACTGCACCATCCAGTGCATCTGTCACCGATGAACTTCACCATCCAGCACATCTGTCATTGATGAACTTCACAATCCAGGTCATCTGTTACTGACAACCCCACCATGCAGGACATCTGTCACTTACGAACTTCACCATCCAAGACATCTGTCACTGATGACACTTATCATCCAGGACATAAGTCACAGACGACCCTCACCATCCACGACATCTGTCACTGACGAACTTCACTATCCAGGAAATCTGTCACTGAAGAACTTCACAATCCATTCCATCTGACACTGACGTACTTCACCATCCAGGGCATCTGTCACATACGACTCTCACCATCCAGGACATCTGGTACTGATGACAGTCACGATCCAGGTCATCTGTCACTGACGAAGTTCACCGTCCAGGACATCTGTCACTCAACAACTTCACCATCCAGGACATCCGTCGTAGATGAATTTCATCATCCAGGATATCTGGTACTGACAACAGTCACCGTCCGGGTCACTCCTCACTGATGTCCCTCACCGTCCAGGCATCTGTAACTGACCAACTTCACCATCCAGGACATCTGTCTCTGACGAACTTCACAATCCAGGACATCTGTCACTGATGAACTTCATCATCCAGGGCATCTGACTGTGATGAACTTCACCATGCAGGACATCTGTCACTGACGAATGTCACCATTAGGGACATCTGTCACTGATGACAATCTGCATCCAGGAAATCTGTCACCGACAAACTTCACTATCTAGGACATCGGTCACTGACAAACTTCTCCATCCAGGACATCTTTAACTAACGAACTTCACCATCCAGGACATCTGACACTGATAAAGTTCACCGTCCAGGTCATCTGTCACTGATGAAATTCAGCATTCAGGACATCTGGCACCGACGATAATCACCATCGAGAACATCTGTCACTGACGAACTTCACCATACAGGACATCTGTCAATGACGGACGTCACCATACAAGACATCGGTCACGGACGAACTTCACCATCCAGGACATCTGTCACTGACGAACTTCACCATCCAGGACATCTGTCGCTGATGAACATAACTGTAATGTTCCATTATATTGGCTCGTAAATGTCTAGGGGAAATCCCACCCAGCACTCACCTCTACACTCCCCACAGGGTCGGTTGCTGTCCGAAACAAGACCAAACATCAATCATCAGCCAGCACACCCAGTAAATTTTAACAAGTACACTTTATAGATGTTACTAATTCTATGATATTAAAATAAATTCGATACAGAAAGTGAAGTAATGGAAAAAAAAAGGCGCCAACACTTACCAAAGTCCAAGTCTTCGCGCGCAACCGTTGGAGCTCAATTGATTCCTGACGACCACCCGAATCCTGTCGACTCAAGGCTCGAGACCACCCGGAGTGATCGACCGGAGCCTCTCCGCACGTCCGCCGTCCTCCCCGTCTCTCCCCCGACTCCCCGTCTCTCCACCGTCCTCCCCATCTCTCCTCTGTCCTCCTCGTCTCTCCACCGTCCTCTCCGTCTCTCCTCCGACTCCCCGTCAAAACCCCATCCACCGTCCTCCGCATCTCTCCTCCGACTCCCCCCAAAAACCCTGGACACCGTCTTCCCCATCTCTCCAACAACTCCCCGCCAAAAACCCTGTCTGCCGTCCTCCCCGTCTCTCCTCCGACTCTCCTCAAAAACCCCGTCCACGGTCCTCTGTCACTGACGAAGTTCACCGTCCAGGTCATCTGTCACTGACGAACTTCACAATCCAGGTCACCTGTCACTGACGAACTTCATCATCCAGGGCATCTGACAGTGATGAACTTCACCATTCAGGACATCTGTCACTGACGACAACCTACATCCAGGAAATCTGTCACTGACAAACTTCACTATCCAGGACATCAATCACCGACAAACTTCACTATCCAGGACATCTGTCACTGACAAACTTCACCATCCAGGACATCTGGCACTGATGAAGTTCACCCTCCAGGTCATCAGTCACTGACGAAATTCATCATGCAGGACATCTGTCACCGACGATACTCACCTTCAAGAACATCTGTCACTGACGAACTTCACCATACAGGATATCTGTCACAGACGAACTTCACCATACAGGACATCAGTCACTGATAAACTTCACCATCCAGGACATCTGTCACTAACGAACTTCACCATCCAGGAAATGTGTCACTGACAAACATTACCATTCAGGACCTCTGTCACTGACGAACATCACCGTCAAGGATGTCTGTCACTGACGAACATCACAATCCAGGATATCTGTCACGGATGAACTTCACCATCATGACATCTGTGACTGATGAACTTCACAATCTAGGTCATCTGTTACTGACGACTCCCAGCATGCAGGACATCTGTCACTGACGAACTTCACCATCCAGGACATCTGTCACTGATGAACTTCACCACCCAGGACATCTGTCACTGACGAACTTCACCATCCAACACATCTGTCACTTATGAACTTCACAATCCAGGTCATCTGTTACTGACGACTCCCACCATGCAGGACATCTGTCACTGACAAACTTCACCATCCAGGACATCTATCACTTACGAACTTCACCATCCAGGACATCTGTCACTGACGAACTTCACCACCCAGGACATCTGTCACTGACGAACTTCATCACTCAGGGCATCTATAACTGACGAACATTACCATTCAGGACATCTGTCCCTGACGAACATCACCATCAAGGATGTCTGTCACTGATGAACATCACAATCCAGGATATTTGTCACGGACGAACTTTACCATCATGACATCTGTCACTGACGAACTTCACAATCCAGGTCATCTGACTCTGAGAAACTTCACCATCCAAGATATCTGTCATGGACAAACTTCACCATCCAGTGCATCTGTCACCGATGAACTTCACCATCCAACACATCTGTCACTGATGAACTTCACCATCCAGGACATCTGTCACTGATGAACTTCACCACCCAGGACATCTGTCACTGACGAACTTCATTACTCAGGGCATCTATAACTGACGAACTTCACCATTCAGGACGTCTGACACTGATAAAGTTCACCATCCAGCACATTGTCACTGATGAACTTCACAATCCAGGTCATCTTTTGCTGTCGACTCCCACCATGCAGGACATCTGTCACTGACGAACTTCACCATCCAGGACATCTGTCACTTATGAACTTCACCATCCAAGACATCTGTCACTGATGACACTCATCATCCAGGACATCAGTCACAGACGAGCCTCACCATCCACGACATCGGTCACTGACGAACTTCACCATCCAGGAATCTGTCACTGACAACTCTCACCATCCAGGACATCTGGTACTGACTACAGCCACCATCCAGGTCATTTGTCACTGACGAACTTCATCATCCAGGACATCTGTCGCTGACAAACTTCACCATCCAGGTCATCTGTCACTGACGACTTTCCCCATCCAGGACATCTGTCACTGACTAATTTCACCATCCGGGACATCTGTCACCGAAAAATTTCACAATACAGGACATCTGTCACTGACGAACTTCACTATCCAGGAAATCTGTCACTGACAAACTTCACTATCCGGGACATCTGTCACTGAAGAACTTCACAATCCATTCTATCTGACACTGACGAACTTCACCACCCACGGCATCTGTCACATACGACTCTCACCATCCAGGACATCTGGTACTGATGACAGTCACGATCCAGGTCATCTGTCGTAGATGAATTTCATCATCCAGGATATCTGGTACTGACGACAGTCACCGTCTAGGTCATCTCTCACTGTCGTCCCTCACCGTCCAGGCATCTGTCACTGACCAACTTCACCATCCAGGACATCTGTCTCTGACCATCTTCACCATGCAGAACATCTGTCACTGACGAATGTCACCATTAGGGACATCTGTCACTGATGACAATCTACATCCAGGAAATCTGTCACCGACAAACTTCACTGTCTGGGACATCGGTCACTGACAAGCTTCATCATCCAGGACATCTGACACTGATAAAGTTCACCGTCCAGGTCATCTGTCACTGACGAATTTCATCATCCAGGACATCTGTCACCGACGATAATCACCATCGAGAACATCTGTCACTGACGAACTTCACCATACAGGACATCTTTCAGTGACGAACGTCACCATCCAGGACATCGGTCACGGACGAACTTCACCATCCAGGACATCTGTCACTGACGAACTTCACCATCCAGGACATCTGTCGCTGATGAACATAACTGTAATGTTCCGTTATATTGGTTCGTAAATGTCTAGGGGAAATCCCACCCAGCACTCACCTCAACACTCCCCACAGGGTCGGTTGCCGCCCAAAACAAGACCAAACATCAATCATCAGCCAGCACACCCAGTAAATTTTAACAAGTACACTTTATAGATGTTACTAATTCTATGACATTAAAATAAATTCGATACAGAAAGTGAAGTAATGGAAAAAAAAAGGCGTCAACACTTACCAAAGTCCAAGTTCTTCGCGTGCAACCGTTGGAGCTCAATTGATTCCTGACGACCACCCGAATCCTGTCTACTCACGGCTTGAGACCACCCGGAGTGATCGACCGGAGCCTCTCCGCACGTCCGCCGTCCTCCCCGTCTCTCCCCCGACTCCCCGTCTCTCCACCGTCCTCCCCATCTCTCCTCCGTCCTCCTCGTCTCTCCACCGTCCTCTCCGTCTCTCCTCCGACTCCTCGTCAAAACCCCGTCCACCGTCCTCCGCGTCTCTCCTCCGACTCCCCCCAAAAACCCTGGACACCGTCCTCCCCGTCTCTCCACCAACTCCCCGCCAAAAACCCTGTCTGCCATCCTCCCCGTCTCTCCTCCGACTCTCCTCAAAAACCCCGTCCACCATACTCCCCGTCTCTCCTCATGACTCCCCGTCTCTCCACCGTCCTCCTCATCTCTTCTCCGACTGCCCGTCACTCCTTCGACTCCCCGTCAAAAACCCCTGTACGTCCACCGTCCTCCCCGTCTCTCCTCCTTCTCACCCCAAAAACCCCCGCACGTCCACCGTCCTCCTCATCTCTCCTCCGACTCCCCGTCTCTCCAACGACTCCCCCCAAAACCTCGTCTCTCCTCCGATCCCCCTAAATTCCCCCGCACGTCCACTGTCCTCCCCGTCTCTCCTCCGACTCCCCACCAAAAACCCCGTCCGCCATCCTCCCCATCTCTCCTCCAACCCCCACAAAAACCCCCGCACGTCCATCGACCTCCCCGTCTCTCCTCCGACTCCCCGCCAAAACCCCGTCCACAGTCATATGATACAGCATTCTATCCGAAAACAAAACGATACATGACCATGCACTGGCTAATAGCACCCTGCTATCTCTAATAACCCAAGCAACTGTCCACTGAGAGACTTTTCAACATTCCCCAGTATAACATAACAAAAGAAGCCATTTTAAATTTAACAAAAACGAAAGACCCCGTACAGTACCATCCAGGACATCTGTCACTGACAAACTTCATCATCCAGGGCATCTGACAGTGACGAACTTCACCATCCAGGATATCTGTCACTGACGAATGTCACCATTAGGGACATCTATCACTGATGACAATCTACATCCAGGAAATCTGTCACCGACAAACTTCACTATCCAGGACATCAGTCACTGACAAACTTCTCCATCCAGGACATCTGTCACTGACGAACTTCACCATCCAGAACATCTGACACTGATGAACTTCACCATCCAGGACATCTGTCACTGAAAAAGTTCACTGTCCAGGACATATGTCACTGCCAAAATTCATTATCCAGGACATCTGTCACCGACGATAATCACCATCGAGAACATTTGTCACTGACGAACTTCACCATACAGGACATCTGTCACAGACAAACGTCACCATCCTGGACATCGGTCACGGACGAACTTCACCATCCAGGACATCTGTCACTGACGAACTTCACAATTCAGGACATCTGTCGCTGATGAACATAGCTATAATGTTCCGTTATGTTGGCTCGTATATGTCTAGGGGAAATCTCACCCAGCACTCGCCTCAAAAACTCCCCACAGGGTCGGTTGCCGCCCGAAACAAGCCCAAACATCAATCATCAGCCAGCACACCCAGTAAATTTTAACAAGTACACTTTATAGATGTTACTAATTCTGTGACATTAAAATAAATTCGATACAGAAAGTGAAGTAATGGGAAAAAAAGGTGCCAACACTTACCAAAGTCCAAGTTCTTCGCGCGCAACCGTTGGAGCTCAATCGATTCCTGAAGATCAACCGAATCCTGTTGACTCACGGCACGGGACCACCCGGAGTGATCGACCGAAGCCTTTCCGCACGTCCGCCGTCCTCCCCGTCTCTCCTCCGTCCTCCTCGTCTCTCCACCATCCTCCCCGTCTCTCCTCCGACTCCCCGTCAAAACCTCATCCACCATCCTCCCAGTCTCTCCTCCGACTCCCCCCAATAACCCTGTACACCGTCCTCCCCGTCTCTCCTCCGACTCCCTGTCAAAACCCCGTCCACCATCCTCCCCGTCTTTCCTCCAACTCCCTCCAAAAACCCCGTCCACCGTCCTCCCCATCACTCCTCCGACGCCCCCCAAAAACCCCCTCACATCCACCGTACTCCACTTCTCTCCGCCGACTCCCCGCCAAAAACCCCGTCCACCGTCCTCCCCGTCTCTCCTCCGACTCCCCGCCAAAAACCCCGTCCGCCGTCCTCCCCCTCTACACCGACTCCTCGTCTCTCCTACTACTCCCCGCTAAAAACCCCATCCACCGTCCTCCCCGTTTCTCCTCTGACTCCCCATCTCTCCTCCGACTCTCCTCAAAAACCCCATCCGCCATCCTCCCCGTCGTCTCTCCTCCGACTCCCCCTCTCTCGTCAGACTTCCCACCAAAAACCTTGTCCACTGTCTTCCCCGTCTCTCCTCCGACTCCCCGCCAAAACCCCTTCCCCAGTCATATGATACAGCATGGTATTCAAAAATCCAGGATATCTGCCACTGACGAACATCACTATCCAGGATACCTGTCACGGACGAACTTCACCATTCAGGACATCTGTCACTGACAAATGTCACCGTTAGGGACCTCTGTCACTGATGACAATCTACATCCAGGATATCTGTCACTGACAACAGTCACCATCCTGGTCATCTGTCACCGACGAAGTTCACCGTCCAGGTCATCTGTCACTGACGACCCTCACCGTCCAGGCATCTGTCACTGACCAACTTCACCATCCAGGACATCTGTCACTGACGAACTTCACAATCCAGGACATCTGTCACTGACGAATGTCACCGTTAGGGACATCTGTCACTGACGACAACCTACATCCAGGAAATCTGTCACTGACAAACTTCACAATCCAGGACATCAATCACCGACAAACTTCACTATCCAGGACATCTGTCACTGACGAACATCACTGTCCAGGATATCTGTCACGGACGAACTTCACCATTCAGGACATCTGTCACTGACAAATGTCACCGTTAGGGACATCTGTCACTGATGACAATCTACATCCAGGATATCTGTCACTGACAACAGTCACCATACTGGTCATCTGTCACCGACAAAGTTCACCGTCCAGGTCATCTGTCACTGATGACCCTCACCGTCCAGGCATCTGTCACTGACGAACTTCACAATCCAGGACATCTGTCACTCATGACATTCATCATCCAGGACATCAGTCACAGACGACCCTCACCATCCATGACATCTGTCACTGACGAACTTCACCATCCAGACAATAGAGGTGTAATTAGAATGTAATTAGAATGGGAGATGTACATATGAAAGAAAGGTAACACTGGGTGAAAATGTTTTATAGTTTTTGAGTAATGTGAAGGTTTTGAAGAGGTGATAGAGGTGTTTAAGATTATGAGGGGGATTGATAGAGTTGACGTGGTTAGACTTTTTCCATTGCGAGTGGGGAAGATTCAAACAAGAGGACATGGGTTGATAATTAGAGGACAAAAGTTTAGGGGTAACATGAGGGGGAATTTCTTTACTCAGAGAGTGGTAGCTGTGTGGAATGAGCTTCCAGTAGAAATGGTTGAGGCAGGTTCTATGTTGTCGCTTAAAGTTAAATTGGGTAGATATATGGACAGGAAAGGAATGGAGGGTTATGGGCTGAGTGCAAGTCGGTGGGACTAGGATAGGGTAAGAGTTCGGCACGGACTAGAAGGGCCGAGATGGCCTGTTTCCATGCTGTCATTGTTATATGGTTATATGGTTATATGGTTATATGCTGTAGCTCATCCACTACAAAATTCAAACTATTGTGCATTTCAAGATGCCCTTCTACACACCATCGTTCTAACATGTGGTAATTTGAGATACTGTCACCTTCCAGTCAATGTGAAGCAGCCTAGCCATCCCTCTCTGCCCTCTCTCATTAACAAGGCTTTATTGCCCATAGAACTGCCGCTCACTGGATGGTTTTTGGTTTTTGCATCATTCTCTGTACACTCTACAGACTGTTGTAAATGAAAGTCCCAGGAGGTCAGCAGTTTTTGAGATACGCAAACCTCCTCGTCTGGCACCACCAATGGAGTGCCATAGTAGCATAATGGTTAGCATAATGCTAGTACAGCTCACAACATTGGAGAGCCAAGTTCAATTCTGATGCCATCTCTAAGGAGTCATAGAGTCATAGAACAGTACAACACAGAAACACGCCCTTCAGCCCATCTCGTGCACGCCAAAACCACTTAAACTGCTTACTCTCATCAACCTGCACCGGGACCATAGCCCTCCATACCCCGACCATCCAAGTACCTATCAAAACTTCTCTGAATTGTTAAAATCGAGCTCACATGTACCACTTACTCTGGCAGCTCATTCCACACTAGATCTCAAAACAGAGAATTTGTAGAATGTCTGTGAGATGGATTTTTAGAACAGCTTGTTGTTGAGCCCACTAGGGGATCGGCTGTACTGGATTGGGTATTGTGTAATGAACCTGAAGTGATTAGAGAGATTGAGGTGAAGGAACCCTTAGGAGGCAGTGATCACAACATGATTGAGTTCACTGTGAAATTTGAAAGAGAGAAGCCAAAATCTGATGTGTGGGTATTTCAGTGGAGTAAAGGAAATTATAGTGGCATGAGAGAGGAACTGACCAAAGTTAACTGGAAAGGGACACTGGCGGGAAGGACAGCAGAGCAGCAGTGGCTGGAGTTTGTACGAGAAGTGAGGAAGGTGCAAGGCAGATATATTCCAAAAAAGAAGAAATTTTCGAATGGAAAAAGGATGCAACCGTGGCTGACAAGAGAAGTCAAAGCCAAAGTTAAAGCAAAGGAGAGGGCATACAAGGAAGCAAAAATTAGTGGGAACACAGAGGATTGGGAAGTTTATAAAAGCTTACAAAAGGAAACTAAGAAGGTCATTAAGAGGGAAAAGATGAACATATTGTGAATAATTATTAAAATGGAGAAAATAGGAATACGTTCCACAGGGCTTCCTAAATAGGTTTTATCTGTAATTTATTCACATTTTATACCAATACAACACAAAAGCAGTAATACAAGACAACATTTATATTATATTTAATCAATTTAAGGTAATATTCAATGTAATAAATCATAGAAAGTTAACATCCGAGGGTGTACAGCACTCACCAACAGTGGGAGGTTTGTTCGCTCCAGGAGATGAGTGGTTGTTGTGGTGTCGGGCAGCTTTACACGGATAAGGTGGATGGTTGTGGTCGTCAGGATCATATCAAGCACAGCAAGGGGTGAAGGAACATCCACAGAACTCTTAGAACTGCCGGCAGAAGGTGTTGCCTATTTGCATAAAATGATGAGGGTTATTTGCTTGGCAGCATTTTGTTTTAAATTTGCTTGTCGGGAAGAAGTGTTGACGGCAGGGAACGACTGAAATGCTGACTCCGTTCTGAACCTGGTTCCATGTCCATCGCCATTTGTGTCAAGTGTTCCGACTTCCAACATTCCCTCACCATTGGTAAACTCCCGGGACTTTGAAGACCGTCTGTTGCTTGCAGCATCTGAGAGATAGTTCGTGGTAAAAAAAAATACGTACGCCTTGAATGTGGATCACACCGGTCGAGTGGTTGGTTAGGCGGCAGGAAACGCACTGTTATGTTAGGATGAATGCTGTCCAAATGTGTAGGATGGGCTGGCGCATTGTCAAGCAGCAAAAGAACTTTAAAGGCAAGATTATGTTCCTGTCAGTAGCGTCCCAGCTTCAGCTGATGCCGCGCTGTTTATAATTTCCAACTTTTTTTCAAGTGTTAAATCGGTTCTCTGCCGCTCGGCTGACGGCCCAGGACATGACATCGGACGCTTAGGAGGCATGGTTAAATATTTCAAGCACAGGATCACGGCACCGCAAGTAAAACCAACAGAAGTTTAGGATCGCGCATCCACACTTTGCCAAAACCAATGCGAGAGAGGCGGGAGAGAGAGAGAGAGATTGTGAGGCGTGCGTACGTGACTTGTATTGTCGGGAAGGCAGTGCCCCTCATCCCAACAGAGAGACCATGAGGCGCGCACCTGACTTCCATTGGCGGGAAGGCAGTGCCCCTCATCCCAACAGTGAGACTGTGAGGCGTGCGTACGTGACTTGTATTGGCGGGAAGGCAGTGCCCCTCATCCCAACAGTGAGACTGTGAGGCATGCGTACGTGACTAGTATTAGCGGGAAAGCAGGGCTTCTCATCCCAACAGTGAGGCGTGCGTACGTGACTTGTATTGGCGGGAAGGTAGTGCTTCACGTCCCAAAACTGAGGCGAGCGTACCTGACTGGTATTGGCGGGAAGGCAGTGCCCCTCATCCCAACAGAGAGACCATGAGGCGCGCACCTGACTTCCATTGGCGGGAAGGCAGTGCCCCTCATCCCAACAGAGAGACCATGAGGCGCGCACCTGACTTCCATTGGCGGGAAGGCAGTGCCCCTCATCCCAACAGTGAGACTGTGAGGCGTGCGTACGTGACTTGTATTGGCGGGAAGGTAGTGCTTCACGTCCCAAAACCGAGGCGAGCGTACCTGACTGGTATTGGCGGGAAGGCAGTGCTCCTCGCATAACTGTGAATTTTGGACGCATATAACGAGACGTTGGTAGAAATAGGTTCCTCGCATAACTGTGAATCGGCATAGTATGAAGACACATATAACGAGTAAAGAGTAAAAGACAGCTGAGAGTAGATAGAGGACCGATAAAAAATGATGCTGGAGAAATTGTAATGGGAGATAAGGAGATGGCAGAGGAACTGAACGAGTATTTTGCATCAGTCTTCACTGAGGAAGACATCAGCAGTATACCGGACAATCAAGGGTGGCAGGGAAGAGAGGTGTGCGCAGTCACAATTACGACAGAGAAAGTACTCAGGAAGCTGAATAGTCTAAAGGTAGATAAATCTCCTGGACCAGATGAAATGCACCCTCATGTTCTGAGGGAAGTAGCTGTGGAGATTGTGGAGGCATTAGCGATGATCTTTCGAAAGACAATAGATTCTGGCATGGTTCTGGAGGACTGGAAGATTGCAAATGTCACTCCGCTATTTAAGAAGGGGGCAAGGAAGCAAAAAGGAAATTATAGACCTGTTAGCTTGACATTCGTGGTTGGGAAGTTGTTGGAGTCAATTGTCAAGGATGAGATTACGGAGACATATGACAAGATAGGCAGAACTCAGCATGGTTTCCTTAAAGGAAAATCCTGCCTGACAAACCTATTGCAATGTTTTGAGGAAATTACAAGTAGGCTAGACAAGGGAGATGGAGTGGATGTTGTATATTTGGATTTTCAGAAGGCCTTTGACAAGGTGCCACACATGAGACTACTTATCAAGATAAGAGCCCATGGAATTACGGAAAAGTTACATACGTGGATAGAGCGTTGGCTGATTGGCAGGAAACAGAGAGTGGGAATAAAGGGATCCTATTCTGGATGGCTGCCGGTTACCAGTGGTGTTCCACAGGGGTCCATATTGGGGCTGCTTCTTTTTAAGTTGTACATCAACGATTTCGATTATGGAATAGATGGCTTTGTGGCTAAGTTTGATGATGATACAAAGATAGATGGAGGGGCTGATAGTGCTGAGGAAACAGAGAGTCTGCAGAGAGACCTGGATAGATTGGAAGAATCGGCAAAGAAGTGGCAAATAAAATACAATGTTGGAAAGTGTATGGTTATGCACCTTCGCAGAAGAAATAAACAGGCAGACTATTATTTAAATGGGGAGAGAATTCAAAGTTCTGAGATGCAACGAGACTTGGGAGTCCTCATACAGGATACCCTTAAGGTTAACCTCCAGGTTGTGTCGGTGAGGCGTGACTCTACAGGTTGACTCTACAGACTGTTGTAAATGAAAGTCCCAGGAGATCAGCAGTTTTTGAGATATGCCAACCTCCTCGTCTGGCACCACCAATGGAGTGCCATGGTAGCATAATGGTTAGCACAACGCGAATACAGCTCACAACATTGGAGAGCCAAGTTCAATTCTGATGCCATCTCTAAGGAGTCATAGAGTCATAGAACAGTACAACACAGAAACACGCCCTTCAGCCCATCTCGTGCATGCCAAAACCACTTAAACTGCTTACTCTCAGCAACCTGCACCGGGACCATAGCCCTCCATACCCCGACCATCCAAGTACCTATCAAAACTTCACTAAATTGTTAAAATCGAGCTCACATGTACCACTTACTCTGGCAGCTCATTCCACACTAGATCTCAAAACAGAGAATTTGTAGAATGTCTGCGAGATGGCTTTTTAGAACAGCTTGTTGTTGAGCCCACTAGGGGATCGGCTGTACTGGATTCGGTATTGTGTAATGAACCTGAAGTGATTAGAGAGATTGAGGTGAAGGAACCCTTAGGAGGCAGTGATCATAACATGATTGAGTTCACTGTGAAATTTGAAAAAGAGAAGCCGAAATCTGATGTGTGGGTATTTCAGTGGAGTAAAGTAAATTATAGTGGCATGAGAGAGGAACTGACCAAAGTTAACTGGAAAGGGACACTGGCGGGAAGGACAGCAGAGCAGCAGTGGCTGGAGTTTATACAGGAAGTGAGGAAGGTGCAAGGCAGATATATTCCAAAAAAGAAGAAATTTTTGAATGGAAAAAGGATGCAACCATGGCTGACAAGAGAAGTCAAAGCCAAAGTTAAAGCAGAGGGCATACAAGGAAGCAAAAATAAGTGGGAATACAGAGGATTGGGAAGTTTTTAAAAGCTTACAAAAGGAAACTAAGAAGGTCATTAAGAGGGAAAAGATGAACTATGAAAGGAAACTAGCAAATAATATCAAAGAGAATACTAAAAGCTTTTTCAAGTATATACACCCTATCCTCGTTATATGCGAGGGATACGTTCCTCGAAGTTGACGCATAATGTGAAATCGCATAATGTGAATAATTATTTAAATGGAGAAAATAGGAATGCGTTCCAGAGGGCTTCCTAAATATGTTTTATCTGTGATTTATTCACATTTTATACCAATACAACACAAAAGCAGTAATACAAGACATTTATATTATATTTAATCAATTTAAGGTAATATTCAATGTAATAAATCATAGAAAGTTAACATCCGAGGGTGTACAGCACTCACCAATAGTGGTAGGTTTGTTCGCTCCAGGAGATGAGTGGTTGTTGTGGTGTCGGGCAGCTTTACACGGATAAGGTGGATGGTTGTGGTCGTCAGGATCATATCAAGCACAGCAATGGGGTGAAGGAACATCCACAGAACTCTTAGAACTGCCGGCAGAAGGTGTTGCCGATTTGCATAAGATGATGAGGGTTATTTGCTTGGCAGCATTTTGTTTTAAATTTGCTTGTCGGGAAGAAGTGTTGACGGCAGGGAACGACTGAAATGCTGACTCCGTTCTAAACCTGGTTCCATGTCCATCGCCATTTGTGTCAAGTGTTCCGACTTCCACCATTCCCTCACCATTGGGAAACTCCCGGGACTTTGAAGACCGTCTGTTGCTTGCAGCATCTGAGAGATAGTTCGCGGTAAAAAAATACGTACGCCTTGAATGTGGATCACACCGGTCGAGTGGTTGGTTAGGCGGCAGGAAACGCACTGTTATGTTAGGATGAATGCTGTCCAAATGTGTAGGATGGGCTGGCGCATTGTCAAGCAGCAAAAGAACTTTAAAGGCAAGATTATGTTCCTGTCAGTAGCGTCCCAGCTTCAGCTGATGCCGCGCTGTTTATAATTTCCAACTTTTTTTCAAGTGTTAAATCGGTTCTCTGCCGCTCGGCTGACGGCCCAGGACATGACATCGGATGCTTCGGAGGCATGGTTAAATATTTCAAGCACAGGATCACGGCACCGCAAGTAAAACCAACAGAAGTTTATTATCGCGCATCCACACTTTGCCAAAACCAATGCGAGAGAGGCGGGAGAGAGAGAGAGAGAGATTGTGAGGCGTGCGTACGTGACTTGTATTGTCGGGAAGGCAGTGCCCCTCATCCCAACAGTGAGACTGTGAGGCGTGCGTACGTGACTAGTATTAGCGGGAAAGCAGTGCTTCTCATCCCAACAGTGAGGCGTGCGTACGTGACTTGTATTGGCGGGAAGGTAGTGCTTCACGTCCCAAAACTGAGGCGAGCGTACCTGACTGGTATTGGCGGGAAGGCAGTGCTCCTTGCATAACTGTGAATTTTGGACGCCTATAACGAGACGTTGGTAGACGTTGCCCCTCATCCCAACAGAGAGACCATGAGGCGCGCACCTGACTTCCATTGGCGGGAAGGCAGTGCCCCTCATCCCAACAGTGAGACTGTGAGGCGTGCGTACGTGACTTGTATTGGCGGGTTGAGTCGGTGGTGAAGAAGGCGAATGCAATGTTGGCATTCATTTCTAGAGGAATAGAGTATAGGAGCAGGGATGAGGTGTTGAGGCTCTATAAAGCGCTGGTGAAACCTCATTTGGAGTACCGTGGGCAATTTTGGTCTCCTTATTTAAGAAAGGACGTGCTGACGTTGGAGAGGGTACAGAGAAGATTCACTAGAATGATTCCGGGAATGAGAGGGTAAACATATGAGGAACGTTTGTCTGCTCTTGGACTGTATTCCTTGGAGTTTAGGAGAATGGGGGGGGACTTCATAGAAACATTTCGAATGTTGAAAGGCATGGACAGAGTGGATGTGGCAAAGTTGTTTCCGATGATGGGGGAGCCTAGTACGAGAGGGCATGACTTAAGGATTGAAAGGCACTGATTCAGAACAGAGATGGGAAGAATTTTTTTTTGCCAGAGGGTGGTGAATCTATGGAATTTGTTGCCACGGGTGACAGTGGAGGCCAAGTCATTGGGTGTATTTAAGGCAGAGATTGATAGGTATCTGAGTAGCCAGGGCATCAAAGGTTATGGTGAGAAGGCAGGGGAGTGGGACTAAATGGGAGAATGGATCAGCTCATGATAAAATGGCGGAGCAGACTCGATGGGCCGAATGGCCGACTTCTGTTCCTTTGTCTTATGGTCTTATGGTCACACTCACATCCCTCTGAGTGAATAAGTTTCCCCTCATGCTCCCCTTAAACTTTTCACCTTTCACCCTTAATCAATGATCTCTCGTTGTAGTCTCACCCAACCTCAGTGGAAAGATCCTGCTTGCATTTACCTGATCTATACCCCTTATAATTTTGTATACCTCCATCAAATCTCCCCTCATCTTCTACGTTCTAAGGAATAAAGTCCCAACCTATTCAATCTCTCCTTATTACTCAGATCCTCTTGACCCGGCAACATCCCTGCAAATTTTCTCTGTTGTTTTTCAACCTTATTTTCATCTTTCTTACAGGTAGGTGACCAAAACTGCACACAATACTCCAACATCTTATATAACTGCTACAGAACATCATACCTCCTGTACTCAATACATTGATTTATGAAGGCCAATGTGCCAAAAGCTTTCTTTACAAACTTATCTTCCTGTGATTCTACTTTCAATGAATTATGGACCTTTATTCCCAGATCCCTCTGTTCTACCACACTCCTCAATGCCCTACTGTTCACTGTGTTACCCCTACTCTGTTTGATCCTACCGAACTGCAAAATCTCGCACTTGTCTGCTTTAAATTCCATCTGCCATTTTTCAGCCCATTTTTTCCAGCAGGTCCCGATCCCTCTGCAAACTCTGATAGTCTTCCTCACTGTCCACCCTCTTCCAATCTTAGTGTCATCTGCAAAGTTGCTGATCCATTTAACCACATTACCATTCAGATCATTGATAGGGATGACAAACAATAAAGGACCCAGCATCGATCCCTGCAGCACACCACTGGTCACAGGCCTCCAGTCAGAGAGGCAACCCTCCACTACCACTCTCTGGCTTCTCTCACTAAACCAATGTCTAATCCAGTTCACTAACTTACCCTGACTGCTGAGGGACTGAACCTACTTTACTAACCTCCCATGCGGCACCTTGTCAAATGCCTTGCTAAAGTCCATATAGACAACATCCACTGCCTTACCTTCATCAACGTTTTATGGTAACATCTTCAAAACACTCTAAGAGTGGTTAGACGTGACCTACCATGCACAAAGCCATGCCAACTATTCTTAATCAGACTATGTCTATCCAAATATATCTTCAAGAGAACAAATTTTGTCCCTTGCAATCCTTTTGCTCTTAACATATCTGTAGAATCCCTTTGGATTCTCCTTCACCTTGTCTGCTAGAGCACCTTGTCTTCTTTTAGCCCTCCTGATTTCCATAAGACTGTAAGACATAGGAGCAGAATTAGGCCATTTGGCCCATCAAGTCTGCTCTGCCATTCCATCATGGCTGATCCTTTTTATTCCCCTCCTCAAACCCATTCCCCAGCCTTCTCCACATAACCCAGGTTCTTGTTGTGTCTAAGAACCTGTCGAGCTCTGGCTTAAATACAGCCAACAACCTGGCTTCCACAGCTGCATGTGGTAATAAATTCCACAAATTCACCATCCTCTGGCTGAAGAAATTTCTCCACATCTCTGTTATAAATATGCCCTCCTGTACTAGACCTCTCCCATCACGTCCTTTCCACATCTACTCTGTTTAGGCCTTTCAACTTTCAAAAGACTTCAATGAGATCCCCCACCCCCATCCTTCTAAATTCCAGCAAGTACAGGCCCAGAGCCATCAAATGTTCCTCATATGAGAACCCTTTCATTCCTGGAGTCATCCTTGTGAACCTCCTCTGAACTCTCCCTAACACCAGCACATCTTTTCTTAGATGAGGAGCCCAAAACTGTTCACAATACTCAAGATGAGGCCTCACCATTGCCTTATAAAGTCTTAGCATCACATCCCTGCTCTTGTATTCTAGACCTCTTGAATTTCAGTCTTTAATGTTCCCTTGCATCTCTTATACTCCATAAGCACCTCATTTGTCCCTACCTATCTATACCTGCTATGCACTCCCATTTTGTTCTTAACCAGGGCCTCAGCATGCCTTGAAAACCAATATTCTCTACTTTTGTTATCTTTACCTTTTATTTTGGTCCTATATCTACCCTCGACTCTCTTTTACCCTTTATATACTTAAAAAAGCTTTAAGTATGTTCTTTAATATTAGTCGCCAGCTTCCTTCTGCAAATTTACAAAAGCTCCCCAATCCTCTATCTTCCCACTAGCTTTGGCTTCCTTGATGCCCTCTCTTTTGCTTTTACTTTGGCTCTGACTTCCTCATCCAGGTTATTTATAAAAATCATGGAGAGTAAGGGTCCGAGAACAGATCCCTGAGGCACACCACTGGTCACCGGCCTCCATGCAGAAAATGATCCACTCTTTGCCTTCTGTGGGCAAGCCATTTCTGGATCCACAAAGCAATTTCCCCTTGGATCTCATGCCTCCTTACTTTCTCAATAAGCCTTGCATGTGGTACCTTATCAAACCCACCTTGCTAAAATCCATATACACTACATCTACTGCTCTTCCTTCATCAATGTGTTTTTAGCCACATCCTCAAAAAGTACAATCAGGCTCATGAGGCACGACCTGCCTTTGACAAAGCCATGCTGACGATTCTTAATCATATTATGCTTCTCCAAATATTCATAAATCCTGCCTCTCAGGATCTTCTCCATCAACTTACCCACCACTGAAGTAAGACTCACTGTTCTATAATTTCCTGGGCTATCCCTACTCCCTTTCTTAAATAAAGGAACAACATCTGCAACCCTCCAATCCTCCGGAACCTTTCCCGTCCCCGTTGATGATGCAAAGATCATTACCAGAGGCTCAGCAATCTTCTCCCTCACCTCCCACAGTAGCCTGGGGTACATCTCATCCGGTCCCGGCGACTTATCCAACTTGATGCTTTCCAAAACCTCCAGCACATGCTCTTTCTTAATATCTACTTGCTCAAGCTTTTCAGTCTGCAGCAAGTCATCAACAATCACCAAGGTCCTTTTCCATAGTGAATACTGAAGTAAAGTATTCAGTAAGTACCTCTGCTGTTTCCTCAGGTTCCATACATTCTTTCCTACTGTCACACTTGATGAGTCCTATTCTTTCATGTCTTATCCACTTGCTTTTCACATACTTGTAGAATGCCTTGGGGTTTTCCTTAATCCTGCCCGCCAAGGCCTTCTCATGGCCCCTTCTGGCTCTCCTAATTTCCTTCTTAAGCTCCTTCCTGTTAGCCTTATAATATTCTAGATCTCTAACATTACCTGGCTCTCTGAACCTTTTATAAGCTTTTCTTTTCTTCTTGACTAGATTTATCACAGCCTTTGTACACCATAGTTCCTGTCCCCTACCATAACTTCCCTGTCTCATTGGAACGTACCTATGCAGAACTCCACACAAATATCCCCTGAACGTTTGCCACATTTCTTCTGTACTTTTCCCTGAGAACATCTGTTCCCAATTTAAGCTTCCAATTTCCTGCCTGATAGCCTCATAATTCCCCTTAGTCTAATTATATGCTTTTCTAACTTGTCTGTTCCTATCTCTCTCCAATGCTATTGTAAAGGAGATAGAATTATGATCACTATCTCCAAAATGCTCTCGCACTGAGAGGTCTGACACCTGACCAGGTTCATTTTCCAATTCCAAATCAAGTACAGCCTCTCCTCTTGTAGGCTTATTTACATATTGTATCAAGAAGCCTTCCTGAACACACCTAACAAACTCCACCCCATCTAAACCCCTTGCTCTAGGGAAATGCCAATTGATATTTGGGGAATTAAAATCTCCCATCATGACAAATCTTTTATTTTTACACCTTTCCAGGATCTGTCTCTCAATCTGCTCCTTGATATCCCTGTTACTACTGGGTGGCCTATAAAAAACACCCAGTAAAGTTATTGACCCCTTCCTGTTCCCCACCTCCACCCACAGAGACTCCGTAGACAATCCCTCCATGATGTCCACCTTTTCTGCAGCTGTGACGCCATCTCTGATCAACAGTGCCATGCCCCCACCTCTTTTGCCTCCCTCCGTCCTTTCTGAAACATCTAAAACCCAGCACTTGAAGTAACCAATCCTGTCCCTGAACCATCCAAATCTCTGTAATGGCCACCACATAATGGCTCTAAGTACTGATCCACGCTCTAAGCTCATCCGCTTTGTTCATAATACTCCTTGCATTAAAATAGACATATCTCAAACCTTCAGTCTGAGCGCGTCCCTTCTCTATCACCTCCCTATCCTCCCTCTCGCACTGTCTACAAGCTTTCTCTATTTGTGAGCCAACCTCCTCTTCCCCAGTCTCTTCAGTTCAGTTCCCACACCCCCTAACAATTCCAGTTTAAACTCTCCCCAGTAGCCTTAGCAAACCTCCCCGCCAGGATATTGATCCCCCTGGGATTCAAGTGCCCCAAAAGAGATCCCAATGATCCAGAAATCTGAATCCCTGCCCCCGCTCCAATCCCTCAGCCACGCATTTATCCTCCACCTCATTCTATTCCTGTACTCACTGTCGCGTGGCACGGGAGGTAATCCCGAGATTACTACCTTTGCGGTCCTGCTTCTCAACTTCCTTCCTAACTCTCTGTAGTCTTTTTCCAGGACCTCTTCCCTTTTCCTACCTATGTCATTGGTACCAATATGCACCACGACCTCTGGCTGTTCTCCCTCCCACTGCAGGATATCTTGGATGCGATCTGAAACATTCCGGACCCTGGCACCTGGCAGGCAAACTACCATCCGAGTTTCTTTCTTGCATCCACAAAATTGCCTGTCTGACCCTCTAACTATAGAGTCCCCTATCACTACTGCCATCCTGTTCCTTTCCCCACCCTTCTGAGCCACAGGGCCAGACTCTGTGCCAGAGGCACGGCCACTGTTGCTTCCCCTAGGTAGGCCTTCCCCCCCCACCCCCAACAGTACTCAAACAGGAGTACTTATTGTTCAGGGGGACAGCCACAGGGGTACTCTCTAGTACCTGACTCTTCCCCTTCCCCCTCCTGACTGTGACCCACTTGCCTGTCTCCCATGACCCCAGTGTGACCACCTGCCTTTAACTCCTGTCTATCACCTCCTCGCTGTCCCTGACCAGGCGAAGGTCATCGAGCTGCAACTCCAGTTCCCTAACGCGGTCCCTTAGGAGCTACAGCTTGACACACCGGGTGCAGATATGACCATCCGGGAGGCTAGGAGTCTCCAGGACCTTCCACATCTGACAGCAAGCACAGAAATCCGGCCTCACATGCATTCTACTTCTTTTCTGCAATTCACACAGGTAAACCTACCTCACCTCATCCCATTATCACCTAAGCCCGTTGAGCCAAAGCCCTATCATTCTTCCACCTCTCACTCCACTGCCCGATGGATATGGCGGTCTTCTTTTTAAACTTTTCCCGCTCTACTGGCTGATGTCACGTGCCTGCACGGTCTTGCCTCTCTTTTACCCCGAGAAGTAAAATTGCCTTCGCTTCGGAAATTCTTAGCCATTCACCCGCAGCCTTCTTGCTCCGACTGTCTGTACATAAGGTGACTGACAGGAAATGATAAAGTAGCGGTGGTGGTGTGGAGGGGTGGGTTAGTGGGTTAAGATGTTGATCAACCTTACTGCTTGTGGAAAGTAAATGTTTTTGAGTCTGGTGGTTCTGGTGTGGAACTATTGTAGCCTGCCCCTAGAGGAGAGAGGGACAAGCAGTCCATGAGCAGGGTGGGTGGGATCCTTCGTGATGTCACTGGCTCTTTTCTGGTACCCTTCTTTATCTATGTCCTTGGCAGTGGGTAGGCTGGTGCTGGTAATTTTAAGCCTTCCTGTCTGCTGCAGTGCTGTTGCAGTCGCACACAGTGATGCAGTCTGTTCGGAATGCTCTTACTTTATACTTTATTGTCACCAAACAATTGATACTAGAACGTACAATCATCACAGCGATATTTGATTCTGTGCATCCAGCTCCCTGGATTACAAATATTAAATATAAAAAATATTAAAAATAGTAAAAATTAGTAAATATATAAATTTAAATTATAAATCACAAATAGAAAATAGAAAAATGGAAAGTAAGGTAGTGCAAAAAAACCGAGAGGCAGGTCCAGATATTTGGAGGGTACGGCCCAGATCCGGGTCAGGATCCGTTCAGCAGTCTTATCACAGTTGGAAAGAAGCTGTTCCCAAATCTGGCCGTACGAGTCTTCAAGTACCTGAACCTTCTCCCGCCCATTCAGAACAGAGATGCGAAGAAATTTTTTTAGCCAAAGTATTTTGAATCTATGGAATTTGTTGCCATGGGCGGCAGTGGAGGCCAAGTCATTGCGTGTATTTAAGGCAGAGATTGATAGGTATCTGAGTAGCCAAGGCATCAAAGGTTATGGTGAGAAGGCGGGGCAGTGGGACTAAATGGGAGAATGGATCAGCTCATGATAAAATGGCGGAGCAGACTCGATAGGCCGAATGGCCGACTTCTGCTCCTTTGTCTTATGGTCTTATGGCCCGACTATCTGAATCACAATGCATGACTATCTGAACCGGAATGCCCCATAAGGATCTGAATTGGAATGCCCGACGATTTGAATCAGAATGCCCCATAAGAATCTGAAACGGAATGCCCCACGATCTGATCGAATGTTCCACGATCTGAATCGGAATGCCCCTTAAATATCTGAATTGGAATGTCCGACCTTCTTAATAGGAATGCACTGTAAGGATTTGAATCAGAATGCCTCATAAGGATCTGAATCGGAATGCCCCATAAAAATGTTAATCGGAATGACCCATAAGGATCTGAAACGGAATGCCCATATGTATCTGAATTGGAATGCCCGACGATTTGAATCAGAATTCCCATAAGAATCTGAATCAGAATGCCCCCTAAGAATCTGAATGGGAATGCCCCATAAGCATCTGAATCGGAATGCCCCATGATCTGATTCGGAATGCCCGACGATTTGAATCAGAATGTCCCATAAGAATCTGAATCAGAATGCCCCATAAGCATCTGAATTGGAGTGCCCCATGATCTGAATCGGAATGCCCCATAAGGATCTGACTCGGAATGCCCTATCCCAACACCCAATGTTTAGCTTCACCAGCCACAACGGGTCAGTTAGGTATTTAATTGTGAGCACTTTTCATTTCCTGAAAACCGTTTTTCATTGTAGTTGATCCACGATCATCCTGTCCATAATTGCATAACCCCAAGTGAACCATAAGATGATAAGGCACAAGTGGGGAATTAGGCCGTTCAGTCCGTTAAATCTGCTCCTACTCCCTATCAACTGCCTTCATGAAAGAGGGATGGGAGCCAAGAGGCACACTCCGTGGTATACGAACAGCTTCTTCCCCTCTGCCATCAGATTTGCGAATCAACAATGAACCCATGAACACCTCTTCATTTGTTTGCACTATTGAGATATTTTTGTAATTTCTAGCAATATTTATGACTTGCAGTATATTACTGCCACAAAACAGCAGATTTCACAACATACACAACATTCCTCCTGTACCGAATAAAGTGGCCAGTGAGATTATGTTTGTGATCTTCTGCAGCTCGATGACCTTCGTCTTATCAGGGAGAGTGAGGAGTTGATAGAGAGAAGTTACAGGCAGGTGGTCACACCGGAGCCACGCGAGGCTGACAAGTGGGTCAAGATTAGGAGGGGGAATAGGACGAATAGAGTAATAAAGTGGCTGTGGCTGTGCCCCTTGACAATAAGTACTCCTGTTTGAGTACTGTTGGGGGAGACAGCATAACTGGGCGAAGCAACACTGGCTGTCCCTCCGGCAGAGAGTCGGGCCCTGTAGCTAAGAAGGATAGGGAACGGAAGAGGAGGGCAATGGGAAAAGGGGACTCAATAGTTAGGAGCTCAGATAGATGATTCTGTGGACGAGGTCAGGAGACCCGGATGGTAGTTTGCCTCCCTGGTGCCAGGGTCCATGATGTCTCTGATCGTGTCCAAGAGATCTTGAAGCGGGAAGGAGAGGAGCCAGAGATTGTGGTACATATAGGTACCAATGACATAGGTTGTAAAAGGGGAGAGGTCCTGAAAGAAGAATATAGGGAGTTAGGAAGGGAGTTGAGAAAAAGGACGACAAAGGTAGTAATCTCGAGATAACTGCCTGTGCTACACGACAATGAGAGTAGGAATGCAATGAGATGCAGGATAAGTGCGTGGCTGAGAGATTGGAGCAAGGGGCAGGGATTCAGGTTCTTGGATCATTGGGACCACTATTGGCGCAGGCATGACCTGTACAAAGGGGACGGGTTGCACTTGAATCATAGGGGGACCAATATCCTGGCAGGGAGATTTGCGAGGGCTACTGAGGTGACTTAAAACTAGAATGGTTGGGAGGAGGAAATCAAATTAAGGAGACTAGGAGAGGGGAGGTATGTAGGGGAAAAATAAGAAGATAACAAATTTGTTTGCTCACTTAAGGATAAACAGAGAGTGGGAGGTGGAGAGTTTCTTAAATGCATCTATTTTAATGCTAGGAGCATTGTAAGAAAGGTGGAAGAGCTTAGAGCATGGATTGATACCTGGAAATATAATGTTGTAGCTCTTAGTGAAACGTGGTTGCAGGAAGGGTGTGATTGGCAACTAAATATTCCAGGATTTCGCTGCTTCAGGTGTGATAGAATAGGAGGGGCAAGAGGGGGAGGTGTTGCATTACTTGTCAGAGATTATATAACAGCGGTGCTGCGGCAGGATAGATTAGTGGACTCATCTAGGGAGGCTATTTGGGTGGAATTGAGGAATAGGAAAGGTGTGGTGATGCTTATAGGGGTGTATTATAGACCACCAAATGGGGACCGAGAACTGGAGGAGCAAATTTGTAAGGAGATAACAGATATTTGTGGTAAGCACAAGGTTGTGATTGTGGGAGATTGTAATTTTCCACACATAGACTGGGAAGCCCATTCTGTAAAAGGGCTGGATGGTCTGGAGTTTGTAAAATATGTGCACAATGGTTTTTTGAAGCAATACATAGAGGTACCAACTAGACAAGGGGCAGTGTTGAATCTCCCGTTAGAGAATGAGACAGGGCAGGTGACGGAGGTATTTGTTGGGGAGCACTTTGGGTCCAGTGATCACAATACAATTAGTTTCAGTGTAATTATGGAGAAGGATAGGACTGGACATAGGATTGAGATTTTTGCTTGAAGAAAGGCTAACTTTGAGGAGATGCGAAAGGATTTAGAAGGAGTGGATTGCGACAATTTGTTTTAAGAGAAGGATGTAACAGAGAAATGGAGGTCATTTAAAGATGAAATTTTGAAGGTTCAGAATCTTTATGTTGCTGTTAGGTTGAAAGGAAAGGTTAAAAGTTTGAGACAGCAATGGTTTTCAAGAGATATTAGAAACTTGGTTCAGGAAAAGACAGGGATCTTCAATAAATATAGGCAGCTTGGAGTTCATGAGGTGCTCGAGGAATATAAAGAATATAAAAAGAATCGTAAGAAAGAAATTAGAAAAGCTAAAAGAAGATACGAGGCTGTTTTGGCAAGTAAGGTGAAAATAAATCCAGAGGGTTTCTACAGTTATGTTAGTGGCAAAAGGATAATGAGGGATAAAATTGGTCCTTGGAGAATCAGAGTGGACGGCTATGTGCGGAGCCAAAAGAGATTGGGGAGATTTTGAACAATTTCTTTTCTTCGGTATTCACTAAGGAGAAGGATATTGAATTGTGTAAGGTAAAGGAAACAAGAAGGGTAGTTATGGAAAGTATGACAATTAAGGAAGAGGAAGTACTGGCACTTTTAAGGAATATAAAAGTGGATAAGTCTCTGGGTCAGGACAAGATATTCCCCAGGACTCTGAGGGAAGTTAGTGTAGAAATAGCAGGGGCTCTGACAGAAATATTTCAAATGTCATTAGAAATGGGAATGGTGCCGGAGGATTGGCGTATTGCTCATGTGGTTCCATTGTTTAAAAAGGGTTCTAAGAGTAAACCTGGCATTAATCGGCCTGTGAGTTTGACATCAGTGGTGGGTAAATTGATGGAAAGTATTCTTAGAGATGGTGTTTATAATTTTTTGGATACACAGGGTCTGATTAGGAACAGTCAACATGGATTTGTGCGTGGAAGGTCATATTTGACAAATCTTATTGAATTTTTTGATGAGGTTGACAAGAAAGTTGACAAGGGTAAAACGGTGGATATTGTCTATATGGACTTCAGTAAGGCCTTTGACAAGGTTCCAGACAGAAGGTTAGTTAGGGAGGTTTAATCGTTAGGCATTAATATCGAAGTAGTAAAATGGATTCAGCAGGGGCTAGATGGGAGACCCGAGAGAGTAGTGGTGGATAACTGTGTGTCAGATTGGGGGACGGTGTGTAGCGGAGTGCCTCAGGAATCTGTACTGGGTCCAATGTTGTTTGCAATATATATTAATGATCTGGATGATGGGGTGGTAAATTGGATTAGTAAGTATGCAGATGATACTAAGATAGGTGGTGTTGTGGATGATGAGGGAGGTTTTGAAAACTTGCAGAGAGATTTAGGACAATTAGGAGAGTGGGCTGAAAGATGGCAGATGGAGTTTGATGCTGAAAAATGTGAGGTGCTACATTTTGGTAGCACTAATCAAAATAGGACATACATGGTAAATGGTAGGGCATTAAAGAATGCTTTAGAACAGGGGGATCTAGGAATAATGGTGTATAGTTCCCTGAAGATGGAATCTCATGTGGATAGGGTGGTGAAGAAAGCTTTTGGTTTGCTGGCCTTTATTAATCAGAGCATTGAGTATAGGAGTTGGGATGTAATGCTGAATTTGTATAAGGCATTGGTAAGGCCAAATCTGGAGTATTGTGTACAGTTCTGGTCACCGAATTATAGGAAAAATGTCAATAAAATTGAGAGAGTACAGAGGAGGTTTACTAAAATGTTGCCTGGGTTTCATCTCCTAAGTTACAGAGAAAGGTTGAACAAGTTAGGACTTTATTCTTTGGAGCTTAGAATGTTGAGGGGGGACTTGATAGAGGTGTTTAAGATTATGAGGGGGATTGATAGAGTTGACGTGGTTAGACTTTTTCCATTGAGAGTGGGGAAGATTCAAACAAGAGGACATGGGTTGAGAATTAGAGGACAAAAGATTAGGGGTAACATGAGGGGGAATTTCTTTACTCAGAGAGTGGTTGCTGTGTGGAACGAGCTTCCAGTAGAAGTGGTTGAGGCAGGTTCTATGTTGTCGTTTAAAGTTAAATTGGATAGATATATGGACAGGAAAGGAATGGAGGGTTATGGGCTGATGCAGGTCGGTAGGACTAGGATAGGGTAAGAGTTCGGCACGGACTAGAAGGGCCAAGATGGCCTGTTTCCATGCTGTCATTGTTATATGGTTATATGGTTATATGCTGTAGCTCATCCACTACAAAATTCAAACTATTGTGCATTTCAAGATGCCCTTCCACACACCATCGTTCTAACATGTGGTAATTTGAGCTACTGTTACCTTCCGGTCAATGTGAAGCAGCCTAGCCATCCTTCTCTGCCCTCTCTCATTAACAAGGCTTTATTGCCCATAGAACTGCCGCTCACTGGATGGTTTTTGGTTTTTGCATCATTCTCTGTACACTCTACAGACTGTTGTAAATGAAAGTCCCAGGAGATCAGCAGTTTTTGAGATATGCCAACCTCCTCGTCTGGCACCACCAATGGAGTGCCATGGTAGCATAATGGTTAGCACAACGTGAATACAGCTCACAACATTGGAGAGCCAAGTTCAATTCTGATGCCATCTCTAAGGAGTCATAGAGTCATAGAACAGTACAACACAGAAACACGCCCTTCAGCCCATCTCGTGCATGCCAAAACCACTTAAACTGCTTACTCTCATCACCCTGCACCAGGACCATAGCCCTCCATACCCCGACCATCCAAGTACCTATGAAAACTCCTCTAAATTGTTAAAATCGAGCTCACATGTACCACTTTCTCTGGCAGCTCATTCCACACTGGAACTCAAAACAGAGAATTTGTAGAATGTCTGTGAGATGGCTTTTTAGAACAGCTTGTTGTTGAGCCCACTAGGGGATCGGCTGTACTGGATTGGGTATTGTGTAATGAACCTGAAGTGATTAGAGAGATTGAGGTGAAGGAACCCTTAGGATGCAGTGATCATAACATGATTGAGTTCACTGTGAAATTTGAAAAAGAGAAGCCGAAATCTGATGTGTCGGTATTTCAGTGGAGTAAAGGAAATTATAGTGGCATGAGAGAGGAACTGACCAAAGTTGACTGGAAAGGGACACTGGTGGGAAGGACAGCAGAGCAGCAGTGGCTGGAGTTTATACAGGAAGTGAGGAAGGTGCAAGGCAGATATATTCCAAAAAAGAAGAAATTTTTGAATGGAAAAAGGATGCAACCGTGGTTGACAAGAGAAGTCAAAGGCAAAGTTAAAGCAGAGGGCATACAAGGAAGCAAAAATAAGTGGGAATACAGAAGATTGGGAAGTTTTTAAAAGCTTACAAAAGGAAACTAAGAAGGTCATTAAGAGGGAAAAGATGAACTATGAAAGGAAACTAGCAAATAATATCAAAGAGAATACTAAAAGCTTTTTCAAGTATATACACCCTATCCTCGTTATATGTGAGGGATACGTTCCTCGAAGTTGACGCATAATGTGAAATCGCATAATGTGAATAATTATTTAAATGGAGAAAATAGGAATGCGTTCCAGAGGGCTTCCTAAATATGTTTTATCTGTGATTTATTCACATTTTATACCAATACAACACAAAAGCAGTAATACAAGACATTTATATTATATTTAATCAATTTAAGGTAATATTCAATGTAATAAATCATAGAAAGTTAACATCCGAGGGTGTACAGCACTCACCAATAGTGGTAGGTTTGTTCGCTCTGGGAGATGAGTGGTTGTTGTGGTGTCGGGCAGCTTTACACGGATAAGGTGGATGGTTGTGGGCGTCAGGATCATATCAAGCACAGCCATGGGGTGAAGGAACATCCACAGAACTCTTAGAACTGCCGGCAGAAGGTGTTGCCGATTTGCATAAGATGATGAGGGTTATTTGCTTGGCAGCATTTTGTTTTAAATTTGCTTGTCGGGAAGAAGTGTTGACGGCAGGGAACGACTGAAATGCTGACTCCGTTCTGAACCTGGTTCCATGTCCATCGCCATTTGTGTCAAGTGTTCCGACTTCCACCATTCCCTCACCATTGGGAAACTCCCGGGACTTTGAAAACCGTCTGTTGCTTGCAGCATCTGAGAGATAGTATCTGAGTAGCTAGGGCATCAAAGGTTATGGTGAGAAGGCGGGGGAGTGGGGCTAAATGGGAGAATGGATCAGCTCGTGATAAAATGGCGGAGCAGACTCGATGGGCCGAATGGCCGACTTCTGCTCCTTTGTCTTATGGTCTTATGGTCACACTCTCACATCCCTCTGAGAGAATAAGTTTCCCCTCATGCGCCCCTTAAACTTTTCACCTTTCACCCTTAATCAATGATCTCTCGTTGTAGTCTCACCCAACCTCAGTGGAAAAATCCTGCTTGCATTTACCTGATCTATACCCCTTATAATTTTGTATACCTCCATCAAATCTCCCCTCATCTTCTACGTTCTAAGGAATAAAGTCCCAACCTATTCAATCTCTCCTTATTACTCAGATCCTCTTGACCCGGCAACATCCCTGCAAATTTTCTCTGTTGTTTTTCAACCTTATTTTCATCTTTCTTACAGGTAGGTGACCAAAACTGCACACAATACTCCAACCTCTTATACAACTTCTACAGAACATCATACCTCCTGTACTCAATACATTGATTTATGAAGGCCAATGTGCCAAAAGCTTTCTTTACAAACTTACCTACCTGTGATTCTACTTTCAATGAATTATGGACCTTTATTCCCAGATCCCTCTGTTCTACCACACTCCTCAATGCCCTACTGTTCACTGTGTTACCCCTACTCTGTTTGATCCTACTGAACTGCAAAATCTCGCACTTGTCTGCTTTAAATTCCATCTGCCATTTTTCAGCCCATTTTTTCCAGCAGGTCCCGATCCCTCTGCAAACTCTGATAGTCTTCCTCACTGTCCACCCTCTTCCAATCTTAGTGTCATCTGCAAAGTTGCTGATCCATTTAACCACATTACCATTCAGATCATTGATAGGGATGACAACAATAAAGGACCCAGCATCGATCCCTGTGGCACACCACTGGTCACAGGCCTCCAGTCAGAGAGGCAACCCTCCACTACCACTCTCTGGCTTCTCACACAAAACCAATGTCTAATCCAGTTCACTAACTTACCCTGACTGCTGAGGGACTGAACCTACTTTACCAACCTCCCATGCGGCACCTTGTCAAATGCCTTGCTAAAGTCCATGTAGACAACATCCACTGCCTTGCCTTCATCAACGTTCCTGGTAACATCTTCAAAACACTCGTAAGAGTGGTTAGACGTGACCTACCATGCACAAAGCCATGCCAACTATTCTTAATCAGACTATGTCTATCCAAATATATCTTCAAGAGAACAAATTTTGTCCCTTGCAATCCTTTTGCTCTTAACATATCTGTAGAATCCCTTTGGATTCTCCTTCACCTTGCCTGCTAGAGCACCTTGTCTTCTTTTAGCCCTCCTGATTTCCATAAGACTGTAAGACATAGGAGCAGAATTAGGCCATTTGGCCCATCAAGTCTGCTCTGCCATTCCATCATGGCTGATCCTTTTTATTCCCCTCCTCAAACCCATTCCCCAGCCTTCTCCACATAACCCAGGTTCTTGCTGTGTCTAATCAAGAACCTATCGAGCTCTGGCTTAAATACAGCCAACAACCTGGCTTCCACAGCTGCATGTGGTAATAAATTCCACAAATTCACCATCCTCTGGCTAAAGAAATTTCTCCACATCTCTGCTATAAATGTGCCATCCTGTCCTAGACCTCTCCCACCACGTCCTTTCCACATCTACTCTGTTTAGGCCTTTCAACTTTCAAAAGACTTCAATGAGAACCCCCCCCATCCTTCTAAATTCCAGCAAGTACAGGCCCAGAGCCATCAAATGTTCCTCATATGATAACCCTTTCATTCCTGGAGTCATCCTTGTGAACCTCCTCTGAACCCTCTCTAACACCAGCACATCTTTTCTTAGATGAGCCCAAAACTGTTCACAATACTCAAGATGAGGCCTCACCATTGCCTTATAAAGTCTTAGCATCACATCCCTGCTCTTGTATTCTAGACCTCTTGAATTTCAGTCTTTAATGTTCCCTTGCATCTCTTATACTCCATAAGCACCTCATTTGTCCCTACCTATCTATACCTGCTATGCACTCCCATTTTGTTCTTAACCAGGGCCTCAGCATGCCTTGAAAACCAATATTCTCTACTTTTGTTATCTTTACCTTTTATTTTGGTCCTATATCTACCCTCGACTCTCTTTTACCCTTTATATACTTAAAAAAGCTTTAAGTATGTTCTTTAATATTAGTCGCCAGCTTCCTTCTGCAAATTTACAAAAGCTCCCCAATCCTCTATCTTCCCACTAGCTTTGGCTTCCTTGATGCCCTCTCTTTTGCTTTTACTTTGGCTCTGACTTCCTCATCCAGGTTATTTATAAAAATCATGGAGAGTAAGGGTCCGAGAACAGATCCCTGAGGCACACCACTGGTCACCGGCCTCCATGCAGAAAATGATCCACTCTTTGCCTTCTGTGGGCAAGCCATTTCTGGATCCACAAAGCAATTTCCCCTTGGATCTCATGCCTCCTTACTTTCTCAATAAGCCTTGCATGGGCTACCTTATCAAACCCGCCCTGCTATAATCCATATACACTACATCTACTGCTCTTCCTTCATCAATGTGTTTAGTCACATCCTCAAAAAATACAATCAGGCTCCCAAGGCACAACCTGCCCTTGACAAAGCCATGCTGACGATTCTTAATCATATTATGCCTCTCCAAATGTTCATAAATCCTGCCTCTCAGGCTCTTCTCCATCAACTCACCAACCACTGAAGTAAGACTCACTGTTCAAAATTTCCTGGGCTATCCCTACTCGCTTTCTTAAATAAAGGAACAACATCCGCAACCCTCCAATCCTCCGGATCCTCTCCCGTCCCTGTTAATGATGCAAAGATCATTGCCAGAGGCTCAACGATCTCCTCCCTCACCTCCCACAGTAGCCTGGGGTACATCTCATCTGGTCCCGGTGACTTATCCAACTTGATGCTTTCCAAAAGCTCCAGCACATGCTCTTTCTTAATATCTACATGCTCAAGCTTTTCAGTCTGCAGCAAGTCATCACTACAATCACCAAGACCCTTTTCCATAGTGAATACTGAAGCAAAGTATTCAGTAAGTACCTCTGCTATTTCCCCAGGTTCCATACGTACTTTCCCACTGTCACACTTGATAAGTCCTATTCTTTCACGTCTTATCCACTTGCTTTTCATATACTTGTAGAATGCCTTGGGGTTTTCCTTAATTCTGCCCGCCAAGGCCTTCTCATGGCCCCTTCTGGCTCTCCTAATTTCCTTCTTAAGCTCCTTCCTGTCAGCCTTATAATCTTCTAGATCTCTAACATTACCTGGCTCTCTGAACCTTTTGTAAGCTTTTCTTTTCTTCTTGACTAGATTTATTACAGCCTTTGTACACCATAGTTCCTGTCCCCTACCATAACTTCCCTGTCTCATTGGAACGTACCTATGCAGAACTCCACACAAATATCCCCTGAACGTTTGCCACATTTCTTCTGTACTTTTCCCTGAGAACATCTGTTCCCAATTTAAGCTTCCAATTTCCTGCCTTATAGCCTCATACTTCCCCTTACTCCAATTATATGCTTTTCTAACTTGTCTGTTCCTATCTCTCTCCAATGCTATTGTAAAGGAGATAGAATTATGATCACTATCTCCAAAATGCTCTCCCACTGAGAGATCTGACACCTGACCAGGTTCATTTCCCAATACCAAATCAAGTACAGCCTCTCCTCTTGTAGGCTTATCACATATTGTGTCAAGAAGCCTTTCTGAACACACCTAACAAACTCCACTCCATCTAAACCCCTTGCTCTAGGGAGATGCCAATCGATATTTGGGAAATTAAAATCTCCCGTCATGACAATTCTGTTAATATTACACCTTTCCAAGAATGGTCTCCCTATCTGCTCCTTGGTATCCTTGTTACTATTGGGCAGCCTATAAAAAACACCCAGTAAAGTTATTGACCCCTTCCTGTTCCCCACCTCCACCCACAGAGACTCCATAGACAATCCCTCCATGATGTCCACCTTTTCTGCAGCTGTGACGCCATCTCTGATCAACAGTGCCATGCCCCCACCTCTTTTGCCTCCCTGTCTTTTCTGAAACACCTAAAACCCAGCACTTGAAGTAACCATTCCTGTCCCTGAACTATCCAAATCTCTGTAATGGCCACCACATCATGGCTCTAAGTACTGATCCACGCTCTAAGCTCATCCGCTTTGTTCATAATACTCCTTGCATTAAAATAGACATATCTCAAACCTTCAGTCTGAGCGCGTCTCTTCTCTATCACCTCCCTATCACCTCCCTATCCTCCCTCTTGCACTGTCTACAAGCTTTCTCTATTTGTGAGCCAATCTCCTCTTCCCCAGTCTCTCCAGTTCGGTTCCCACACCCCCTAACAATTCCAGTTTAAACTCTCCCCAGTAGCCTTAGCAAACCTCCCCGCCAGGATATTGATCCCCCTGGGATTCAAGTGCAGCCCATTCTTTTTGTACAGATCACACCTGCCCCAAAAGAGGTCCCAATGATCCAGAAATCTGAATCCCTGCCCCCGCTCCAATCCCTCAGCGATGCATTTATCCTCCACCTCATTCTATTCCTGTACTCACTATCACGTGGCACAGGCTGTAATCTCGAGATTACTACCTTTGCGGTCCTGCTTCTCAACTTCCTTCCTAACTCCCTGTAGTCTTTTTCCAGGACCTCTTCCCTTTTCCTACCTATGTCATTGGTACCAATATGCACCACGACCTCTGGCTGTTCTCCCTCCCACTGCAGGATATCTTGGATGCGATCTGAAACATTCCAGACCCTGGCACCTGGCAGGCAAACTACCATCCAAATTTCTTTCTTACATCCACAAAATTGCCTGTCTGACCCTCTAACTATAGAGTCCCCTATCACTACTGCCATCCTGTTCCTTTCCCTACCCTTCTGAGCCACAGGGCCAGACTCTGTGCCAGAGGCATGGCCACTGTTGCTTCCCCCAGGTAGGCCGTTCCCCCCCCCCGCCCCAAGAGTACTCAAACAGGAGTACTTATTGTTCAGGGGGACAACCACAGGGGTACTCTCTAGTACCTGACTCTTCCCCTTCCCCCTCCTGACTGTGACCCACTTGCCTGTCTCCTGTGGCCCCGGTTTGACCACCTGCCTTTAACTCCTTTCTATCACCTCCTCGCTATCCCTGACCAGGTGAAGGTCATCGAGCTGCAACTCCAGTTCCCTAACACGGTCCCTTAGGAGCTACAGCTCGACACACCAGGTGCAGATATGGCCATCCGGGAGGCTAGGAGTCTCCAGGACCTTCCACATCTGACAGCAAGCACAGAAAATCGGCCTCACACGCATTCTACTTCCTTTGTGCAATTAACCTACCTCGCCTCGTCCCATTATCACCTAAGCCCGTTGAGCCAAAGCCCTATTGCTCTGCCACCTCTCACTCCACTGCCCTTCTTTTTAAACTTTTCCCGCTCTACTGGCTGATGTCACGTGCCTGCACAGTCCTGCCTCTCTTTTACCCCGAGTGGTAAAATTGCCTTTGCTTCGGAAATCCTTAGCCATTCACCTGCAGCCTTCTTGCTCCGACTGTCTGTACATAAGGTGACTGACAGGAAATGATAAAGTAGTGGTGGTGGTGTGGAGGGGTGGGTTATGGTGGGTTAAGATGTTGATCAGCCTTACTGCTTGTGGAAAGTAAATGTTTTTGAGTCTGGTGGTCCTGGTGTGGAACTATTGTAGCCTGCCCCTAGAGGAGAGTGGGACAAGCAGTCCATGAGCAGGGTGGGTGGGATCCTTCGTGATGTCACTGGCCCTTTTCTGGTACCTTTCTTTATCTATGTCCTTGGCAGTGGGTAGGCTGGTGCCGGTAATTTTAAGCCTTCCTGTCTGCTGCAGTGCTGTTGCAGTCGCACACAGTGATGCAGTCTGTTCGGAATGCTCTTACTTTATACTTTATTGTCGCCAAACAATTGATACTAGAACGTACAATCATCACAGCGATATTTGATTCTGCGCTTCCCGCTCCCTGTATTACAAATATTAAATATAAAAAATATTAAAAATAGTAAAAATTAGTAAATACATAAATTTAAATTATAAATCACAAATAGAAAATAGAAAAATGGAAAGTAAGGTAGTGCAAAAAAACCGAGAGGCAGGTCCAGATATTTGGAGAGTACGGCCCAGATCCGGGTCAGGATCCGTTCAGCAGTCTTATCACAGTTGGAAAGAAGCTGTTCCTAAATCTGGCCGTACGAGTCTTCCAGCTCCTGAACCTTCTCCCGGAGGGAAGAGGGACAAAAGTGTGTTGGCTGGGTGGGTCGTGTCCTTGATTATCCTGGCAGCACTGCTCCGACAGCCTGCAGTGTGAAGTGAGTCCACGGACGGAAGATTGGTTTGTGTGATGTGCTGCGCCGTGTTCACGATCTTCTGCAGCTTCTTTCGGTCTTGGACAGGACAACTTCCCTACCAGGTTGTGATGCACCCTTAAAAAGAAAAGAAAGAATGCTTTCTATGGTGCATCTATAAAAATTAGTGAGGGTTTTAGGGAACAGACCAAATTTCTTTAGTTTTCTCAGGAAGTAAAGGCACTGGTGGGCCTTCTTGGCAGTGAACTCTGCTTGACTGGACCAAGTCAGGTCATTTGTGATATTGACCCCAAGGAACTTAAAGCTTTTGACCTGTTCCACTTGCACACCACCGATGTAAATGGGGTCGTGCGGTCTGCTACTCCTTCTGAGGTCAACAACCAATTCCTTCATCTTGCTGACGTTGAGGGATAGGTTACTGTCTTCGCACCATGCCACCAGGTTCTTAATTTCCTCTCTGTACTCAAACTCATCATTACCCAAGATATGGCCTACAATTGTTGTGTCATCAACAAACTTATATATTGTGTTTGATGGAAACTTGGCTACACAATCATGGGTGTACAGTGAGTACAGCAGGGGGCTGAGTACACAGCCTTGTGGGGCACCGGTGCTCAGAGTGATTGTAGAGGAGAGCTTGTCCCCTATTTTTACAGCCTGGGTCCGGTCTGTGAGGAAGTTGAAGATCCAGCTGCAGATCTGAGTGCTAAGGCCCAGGTTCCGGAGCTTAGGAATCAGTTTATTTGGAATGATGGTATTAAAGGCAGAGCTGTAGTCAATGAAAAGGAGCCTTACATATGTGTCTTTATTCTCCAAGTGTTCTAAGGAGGAATGTAGGGTCAGCGAGATGGCATCTGCCATTGACCTGTTGCTCCGGTAGGCGAATTGCAAAACGTCGAGATTGACCGGTAGGCTGTGGTTGATGTGTGCCATAACCAATCTCTCGAAGCACTTCATAGCAATTGATGTCAGAGCCACAGGTCAAAAGTCATTCAGGCATGCCTCCTTGCTCTTCTTCGGCACCGGGATTATCGCTGCCTTCTTAAAACACGAGGGGATCTTAGACTAAAGCAAGGAGCAGTTGAAGATGTCAGCAAACACTCCAGCTAGCTCGCTTGCACAGCCCCGGAGAACCCGTCCCGGGACTGAGCATCGGTAGAAGGGTAATCCACAGAAGATGTGTAAAGAGGAGCTGAGGAAATTTCACCCAGAGATCTGCTGAAATGTGAAACTCACTGTATAAGCAGGTAGCCCCTCGGTATTTAGACAAATAATAGAATTTCCAAGGAATTTGGAGAGTTCCAATAGTGGGTTGTCTAGGACTAGAGAGCATGGCTTCAGAATAGAGGGATGTCTCTTTAGAACAGAGATGAGGAGGAACTCCTTTCACCAGAGGGTGGTGAATCTGTGGAATTCATTGCAACAGATGGCTGTGGAAGCCAAATTATTGAGTATATTTAAAGCAGTTCTTGATTACACAGGGATTCAAAGGTTATGGAAATAATAAATCAGCCATGGAGCAGGCCAAATGTATTATTTGTTTAGATTTTTTTGCAGTATGTGTTCTTTCTTGTTTTGCACGTTAGCTGTTTGACTTTCTTTGTGGTGTGGGGGATTTTGTGAATTCTATTGTGTTGCTTTGTTTTGTAGCTGCCTGCAAGAAGATGAATCTCAAGGTTGTGTACAGTATACATTCTTTGATATTAAATGTCATTTGAACTTTGAACTCAGAAATGTTTGTACTTCCTATGGTCTTATGGAACAAAATCTGTGGTAAGTGGAGTAGCGTAGACAGGTGATTAGCAAGCTGAATGGAGTCTTTCTGTGGTGGAGGACTTTATGACTCAATCAGCAGGTTTCATCTTAAGGAAGAAATACACATTTTACATCATTTGTGATAATAAAAACTTTGTCCATATAAAGCCAGGCATCATCTGTCAGGAAAGTAGAGAAGGCTTGACCCAAAACCACAGCACTGGAGACAACTTAGCAATGAGCAATAACTTTAATATTGGACTGCAAAATAACAAGCCATGAGAGGCCACAAAACAAGAAAGAACAGAAACTAAAGAAACAGGAGACAAGGTAACTGAAGGCTAACATCAGCTAGTTTCATTGGCTGGTTGAATGAGTGAACAAGGTCTGTGGATAAGAGCTGGGTTTAAATAGGCTGCAGGCGATGAGTTGGAAAAGAGTGGCAAGTGACTTCGGTTAGCTGGGTGGATTTCTCAGTGCAGGAAATTATTCAAAAACTGAAGCGTGTGTTTGTAGAAAGTGCTTGTTTGAAAGTTCAAGTTCAAGTTTAATCACACCAGAAGACCATAAGATATAGGAGCAGAATTAGGCCTTTCAGCCCATTGAATCTGCTCTGCCGTCCCATCATGACTGATTTATTATCCCTCTCTACCTCATTCTCCTGCCTTCTCCCCATAACCTTTGATTGCTTGACTAATCAAGAATCTGTCAAACTCCACTTTAAATATACTCAATGGCTTTGCCTCCACAACTGCCTGTGGCAATGAATTCCACAGATTCACCACTCTCTAGCTAAAGAAATTCCTCATCTTTGTTCTAAACAGACATCCTTCTATTCTGAAGCTATCCTCTCTGGTCCCAGACTCTCCCATTAAAGGAAACATCCTCTCCACATCCACTCTATCTAGGCCTTTCAAAATTCCATAGGTTTCATGGACATCCCCTTCAATCTTCTAAACTCCAGCAAGTACAACCCCAGAGCCATCAAATGCTCCTCATACATTAACCCTTTCATTCCTGGAATTATTGTCATGGACGTTCTCTGGACCCCCTCCAATACCAGCACATCCTTTCTTAGATACGGGGCTCAAAGCTGCTCGCTGTACTCCAGGTGCAGTCTAATCAATGACTAATAAAGTCTCTACATTAAACCCTCGTTCTTACTGTATATTCTAATCCTAATCATCATTCCACCATAGACACGTGTAGGGCGAAACTTAACGTTCCTGCGGAGCCAAGCTACAAAACACAGAACCTACTGTCACACAGAGTGCTCAGCACATACTAAATAGCATATCAAAACGTACTACACATAACACATACAGTGACGACACAGAAAAACATACAGTCAACCCCCAAACAAATAGCCCAAGTCCCTGTATGACATGGTCTGTGACATGAGCTGTTGTCCTGGAGTCCTGAAACAGATGCCTTTAACCATTTGCCAAATAAATAGTTGTTGTAAAGTTTGGAGAGTGCGGCGATGTTGATCGGGTTGGCCTTACATTCTGATAGGACCTGTCTGTGGACATCAGCAGCCTAACAGGGGATGAGAAAAACTCCTTTGGATAGTTTACTGCTCAAGGAGGTTGCAAATTTTGAACGTTCTTTGAAAGGGGTTGTGTTTAATTGGGCCTTACTCTTCTCAAAAGCTGTCATTTTATTTTTTTTTGTTTTTGGACTGCAAGTAATATTCATCTCCCTGTGAAGATGGCATGTAATTAACATGTCATAATCAAAATGACTGAGTCTGACACATTGTAATCACTGCATGGAGATTATAGCCTAGCCACAGGCAATCTACACGGTCTCACTTAATATCATTTGCATAATGAAAGCACACCGTCAGTAATAGCTACTTTGTCTTATTATCATAATTTTACCCAGGGCTGTGAAGTTTCTGATGTTGTCAGACATTGCCTTGTAAGTCAAACTGGCTGCGGCAACCACAGCATAATATGACCCTGGGCTGCCCCCAATAACATCTGTTTTACCGTCGCTCACAATAACCCAGTACAGGCCTCAAGCCAGAATAACAGACAAGCAGCACACAAGGAGGACAGAGGGATATGGAGTTTAATTCCACAAATTAAAGAGAAAAATTAATGAGTAATAAAGTCACAGGTGGGTCGTAAAGGGTTTTCATTACAGAGGGGACAAGGCGTACACGTGTTTGATGGTTCTGGGCTCGCAAGACTTCGGTAACACTTGCGCTTGGAGTATTGAGAGCAGTTTTGGGACCATTTTCTAAGAAAAGATGTGCAGGCGAAGGGGAGGGTCCTGTGAGGGTTTACGAGTATGATCCCAGGAATGAAATGGTTAAAGCATGAGGAGCGTTCTGGGCCTTTACTTGCTGGAATTTAGAAGAGTGATGGAGAAATCTCATTGAAAACTATCAAATTTTGAAAGGCCTAGACAGAGTGGATGTGGGGAGGATGTTTCTTGCAGTGGAGGAGTCTAGAACCAGAGGGCACAGCCTCAGATCAGAGGGAGTCCATTTAGAATTGAGATGAGGAGGAATTTCTTTAGCCAGAGTGTGGTGAATCTGTGGGATTCATTGCCACAGGTGGCTGTGGAGGTCAAATTATTGAGTATATTTAAACCGGAGATTGATAGATTCCTGATTAGTCAGGGTGTCAAAGGGAGAAGGCAGGAGAATGGGGGTTGAAAGGGATAATAAATCAGCTATGAAGAAATGGTGTAGCAGACTTAATGGGCCAAATGGCCTAATTCTGTGCCTGTGTGTTATGGCCTTATCATCTCATGATCTAACTCCGTGAGGGGTAATCTGAAAAACTGATTTTTTTACCCTTTTTGAGATTTCTGTTTTCCACAAGCAGATCCTTCCAGGTTGTACACTATTTACTGCCAAGCTGACTGAAGGATATTCCACTATCAAAGGTCCACTGCTTCCTTACTTACTGCCCATTAGGCCTGCTGCTGCAGGTCCTCCATCTCTGTCTGTCCTCTTGGTCTTGGCAGTATTCAGGGGCTTCCTTCATCGTGCCAGTAGCTTCCTCTCAGTTTTCACCACTGTCAGCCATGCAAGTCCCAGGTGGAGACTCAAGAATACTGGTGCCCTCAGCTGCAGAAGGATTCTTCGTTGCTGTTCCCGTAACAGTCAGGGTTGTTCCAAACCTGGAGGAGCGGAAGATCGCTCTTAGTCTGACCTGTTTGGCATGGCGACCCTACCAAGAGCCCAAGTGTAAAGCCCTGACTCCAGCCAGCTTAGCCCTTTGGGTCATTGAGACACGCAAGCCTCCAAACCACGACAAGACTGTAATCCTCCTGGAGTCTCCACCCGGGACTTGCATGATGTTGAGGCTCTATAAGGCACTCGTGAGACCACACTTGGAGTATTGTGTGCAGTTTTGGGCTGCTTATTTTAGAAAGGATATACTGACATTGGAGAGGGTTCAGAGAAGATTCACAAGAATGATTCCAGGAATGAAAGGGTTACCATATGAGGAACGTCTGGCAACTCTTGGGCTGTATTCCCTGGGGTTCAGGAGAATGAGGGGGGATCTCATAGAAACATTCCAAATGTTAAAAGGCCTGAACAGATTAGATATGGCAAAGTTATTTCCCAATGGTAGGGGATTCTAGGACAAGAGGACACAACTTCAGCATTGAAGGACATCCATTTAGAAGAGAGATGAGGAGAAATTACTTTAGTCAGAGGTTGGTAAATCTTTGGAATTTGTTGCCACAAGCAGCTGTGGAGGCCAAGTCATTGGTGTATTTAAGGCAGAGATAGATAGGTTCTTGATTAGCCAGGGTATCAAAGGGTATGGGGTGAAAGAAGGGGAGTGGGGATGACTGGAAGAATTGGATCAGCCCATGATGGAATGTCGGAGCAGACTCGATGGGCCAAATGGTCTACTTCTGCTCCTATATCTTATGGTCTTATCTAGTTATCCAAAGTTATCAACTGAAAGTCAACGAGGACATGTCCTCTTCTCATTACTACATCAGAGAGGACATAAAGACAAACACTCAATGTTTCAGGAACAGCTTCTTTCCCTCCACCATCAGATTTCTGAATAGGTAATGAACCCAGGAACACTACCTCACTATTTTTCCTACCTTGTTGTAATATTTATTTAATTTTAAAATTTGTATTATGTTTTAAGTATTGCACTGTACTGCTGCCATAAAACCACAAATTTCATGGAATCACTATTCTGTCTCCAAATATTAGGCAGTTGAGAGTGATGCTTGACATCGATAAAAATGTACAACATTTTCCTCAACCTTGGCGGGCCATCTGACAACACGATATCTGGAGATAGGCTAAAGAAGTGGATCTGCAGCTGTTTCTGCTCTGATCTTGTTGACTGTGACTAGAGGAACTTAAAAAGCATCCAATACAACCCAGTAAATTTTGGAACCCACTGACATTGAAGCCATGACTGCATCTTCATTTTCAGTAGCCTGCTGATTCATAAGTCTGGAGAGGGTGTCTCCCTGGCTAAGCTCCTGGGTTGATGTGTGCTGGATTTCAAAATCACAGGGTCATGACATCGTTGCCCTGCTTTGTAGATGGTTAACTGTATACACCGGGATGCCTTTCTTAGACTGGAAGATGGACAACAGTGGTTTCTGATCGCTAAAGGGAGTGAAGCATCTGCAATAAAGCTTCTTGTGGAACTCTTCACAGCAAAGCTGATTCCCAAGGCTTCCTTCCTGATTTGTCCATGGTTCCTTTCTGCTGCAGTCAGTGATCTGATAGCATTCACGATGGCTTTTTCTGAAGCTTCAGGGAAGAAGTGGGATATGACAGTTCCTACCCCATAGTTCGACGCATCCATCACGAGGACGATTGGCATCCCTGGGTTGAAATGCATCAAATGACGGCATATTCTTCAGCTGATCAAAAATTTCCATGTGGCACCCTGCTGAGCGGGGCATTGAGTGACGAGGAGCGAGAAGCTCTTGTGAACTTCCCACCACTTCTACCTGGAGGTAGGCTTCAACCAAATGCAACTTTGCCAATCAGCAAGCACCAGTCAGTTTTGTGAAAGATCTGCAGGTACCGCTAAAGGGTACTGGCGTGTCTCCAGAGCCGCACCGAGACCAGTTGCGAAATCTGCACGCAACCTCACTATACTGTTGACTTTCTTGATAATGACTACAGGATCTGCCCAGTGTGAGTAGTGCACAGCTTAGATCACACCAGTTTGTTGCAGGCGATCTAGCTCTTACTCCTTGACTGGTAAAGCTGCATATGGTACCGGTCCTTTGGGACAGAAGAATGCATTTGCATCTGGACAGACATTAAGTTCTGCTTGCAGCTTGGTGCACCATCCTGAACCATCTTGAAACACTAGTGCTGTGGTAGTTGTTGTTGTATGGTCTCACATACTGATGGTGGCGTGGCGTGGACTGACTATGATTTGAACTAACCGCATCCAGACAGATGCTCCAGAGATCGAGCTTGTTGGTCTAGTTAATGCCAAGGACATTCAGATCTGGCTGGTCTGTTCGGTAACACACACCATTGACTTGGTTATCGATCGGCTCCACCAATCAGCCGGAGGGGTCCATGTGTTGCACTGCAGGTAGAGTGAAGAGTTGATTTGACTGGTGGGGACCCAAGTGCCTGTCATGTGTGTTTGGAAATAATGGTGATGTCTGACGCCGTCCAAGTTGTAGCTTGACCAACTGATCGTTGATAAATATGTTAACGTACCTTCTCCTGGGGGCAAAGCCAACTTTGAATATGACCATTAAACTGTTTGTAGATTTTGACGGCTTTTACAGTAAGACTTCTTGTCTCCAAAATTGCCTGCTAGCTGTCGGACAGTTTCACAAATGACAGGTCATGTGGATTCTTAGGTAGAACAAAGTTGAAATAGTGCTCTTGTTCAGCGGTAGCCAGTTTTCAGATCAAAGTGCATGTCTTCCACGAGTCACCTTTGCTGGTGAACTCGACTCGGAATATATCTTCGGGATGTTTAAACCATGATTGTAACACAACTCCTGAAGTGCCATCGAACTGGAAATCAGCAATTGATGCAACGGCTGACTCACATGAGTTCTGTTCAGTGTTTGACATCAACGTCGTTGGATTTAGTGATAACCTGCTGGTCAAGGTTTTAATAACTTCCGTTGTGCCGCCTCAGATTGAGCTTTCTGTTGTAGAATTGCGTGCAAGGCTTCTGCTGAAATTACCATGTCGATGTAGGACAGCACCTCATCACCAATTTGCTCTGTTTGTTCAACTAGAACTATGAATGAGCCCTGAAGCCAGGAGATAAGACAAGGCCAGAACTCAAACTACTCCTTTATTCAGTAAAACCACGCAACTACAAATCTCAAACTCAAAACTCAACTGTACTTCCCAAAGTGCGACTGTTTAATTGGTTTACCCAAAGAGCATTCATGACATTGATTGGAACAACAATCAGTTCGTGAAACTCAGCCTGGTATTGGCTGTCAACGGACCAGTGGGCGTTGGTTGTTTCAGCTCGCTGTAACAGACTGCCCACAAGAAAATGGATCTCAGGGTGGTATGTACTGACATACATGTACTTTGATAATAAATTTACATTGAACTTTGGACCATCCTGATGCCACAAATGATAGTGGATGTAACAATTAACATGACAATCATTCTCTGCTGGTTCACAGCTGATCTGACGTGCCCGGTCCACAGTTCCTCCCAAGGAAGCTATTTAATGTGTCTCATTTCACTCACTAAATGTAAACCCTAAGCATTATTTTCTGAGAACAAGCTGTCTGATTTACATTGGCTGCCCTGCCCTTGCACCACAACACCATATCATTTCTCCAATTGTCATCCAAATGAACAGTTGAAATCTGTCTGAAACTCTACAGACTGCTATTATCCAGAGTGTACACTCACACCATTCTAATATAGTTTAACTGTGGATCAGCTAGAATTTCTAGCTGATTATTTCATCAAGATTGTCGCAAATTAGCAAATTTTCCCACACAGCTGGAAAACAAATTCAAGCATTAATTCAAACAACAGGAATTCTGCAGATGCTGGAAATTCAAGCAACACACATCAAAGTTGCTGGTGAACGCAGCAGGCCAGGCAGCATCTCTAGGAAGAGGTACAGTCGACGTTTCAGGCCGAGACCCTTCGTCAGGACTAACTGAAGGAAGAGTGAGTAAGAGATTTGAAAGTTGGAGGGGGAGGGGGAGACCCAAAATGATAGGAGAAGACAGGAGGGGGAGGGATGGAGCCAAGAGCTGGACAGGTGATTGGCAAAAGGGATATGGGAGGATCATGGGACAGGAGGTCCGGGAAGAAAGACAAAGCGGGGGGTGAACCCAGAGGATGGACAAGGGGTATATTCAGAGGGACAAAGGGAGAAAAAGGAGAGTGAGAGAAAGAATGTGTGTATAAAAATAAGTAACAGATGGGGTACGAGGGGGAGGTCTCCATTCCCGACATGTCTGCCATGGCTTCCTCTTCTGCCTTGGTGAGGCCATTCTCCGAATGGAGGGGCAACATCTCATATTCCATCCAAGTAGCCTCCAACGTGATGACGTGAACATCGATTTTAATTTCATTTTATTTTATTTTATTGATTGAGATACAGAATGGAATAGGCAATTCCGGCCCTTTGAACAGCACCACCCAGCAACTCCCAATTTACCCTAGCCTAATCACAGGACAGTATAAAATGACCAATTCACCTACCAAGCGGTACATCTTTGGAATGTGGGAGGAAACCCGAGTGCCCAGAGGAAATCCATGAGGTCACATGAGAACGTACAAACTCCTTACAGGAATTGAACCTGGGTGACTGGTGCTGTGCTAACCACTATGCTACCATGGTGCCTCTTCATTCCCCCTCCCTGGCCTCTTACCCCCTTCTCTTCACCTGCTATCACCTCCCCTGGATCCTCTCCTCCTTCCCTTCCTCCCATGTCCACGCTCCTCTCTGATCAGATTCCTTTTCCAGCCCTTGACCTTTTCCATAAGACCATAAGATATAGAGGTAGAAATAGGCTATTTGGCCCATTGAATTTGCTCTGCCATTTCATCATGGCTGAGCCCATTTTTTTCTCAGCCCCAATCTTCAGCCTTCTCCCTGTATCCTTCATGTTCTGTCCAGTCAAGAATCTATCAACCTCTGCCTTAAATATGCATGAAGACTTGGCCTCCACAGATGTCTGTGCCAAAGAATTCCACAGATTCACCACTCTCTGGCTAAAGAAATTCCTCCTCATCGCCATTCTAAAATGACATTGTGTCTTCTGGTCTTAGACTCTCCCACCGAAGGAAACATCCCCTCCACATCCATTCTATCGAGGCCTTTCACCATTCGATAGGTTTCAATGAGGTCACCCCTCATTCTTCTGAATTCTAGTGAATACAGGTCCACAACCATCAATCGCTCTTCATATAAAAATCCATTCAATCTGAAATCATTTTTGTGAACCTCCTTTGAACCCTCTCCAGTTTCAACACATCCTTTCGAAGATAAGGGGCCCCAATCTGCTCAGAATACTCCATGTGAAGCCTCACCAGTGCTTTATAAAGTCTCAACATTACATTCTTGCTTTAATAATCCAGTCCTTTTGAAATGAATGGTAACATTGCATTTGTCTTCCTCATCGAAGATTCAACCTGCAAATTAACCTCTTGAGAACCCTGCACAAGGACTCCCAAGACTCTTTGTACTTCAGCTTTTTGAATTTTCTCTCCATTTAGAAAACAGTCAACCCTTTCATTTCTTCTACCAAAGTGCATGACCATACACTTTCTGACATTGTATCCTATCTGCCATTTCTTTGCCCATTCTCCTAATATGTCTAAGTCTTTCTGTAGCCTCTCTACTCTCTCCACCTATCTTCATATCGTCTACAACTCTGCCACAAAGCCATCAATTCCATCATCCAAATCATTGACATGTAATGTAAAAAGAATCTGTCCCAACACAGATCCCTGTGGAACACCACTAGTCAGTAGCAGCCAGCCAGAAAAGACTCCCTTTATTCCCACTCTTTGCATCCTGCCAGTCAGCCACTCTTTTATCCATGCTAGAGTCTTTCCTGTAATACCATGGGCTCATATCTTGTTAAGCAGCCTCTTGTGTGGCACAAACAAGAGGAAATCTGGAGATGCTGGAAATCCGAGCAACACATACAAAATCCTGGAGCAACTCGTCAGGCAGCATCAATGGAAAAAAGTACAGTCAACGTACTCCATCCCACCCAATTACACCGATGTGACCAATTAACCTACTAACCCGTAAGTTATAGGAATGTGGGAGGAAACTGGAGCACCTGTAGGAAACCCACCTGGTCATGGGGAAAACATACAAGCTCCTTATAGACAGCGGCAGGAAACCTGATTTTCTGGGTAGGCCTGGTGTCTCTGCCTGCTCCTACCCCACTCAACTGGTGTCCTCACACCCCAAACTCCATTCTGTCCTCTTGATTCAGTCCTCTCCCACCTTTATCTTTAACTGCCCCCCCCCACTCTCCGCTTTCTGCAGGGATTGCTCCTTCCGTAACTCCTTTGTCCATTCATCCTACCCCACTAATCCCCCTCCCGGCACTTTCTCTCTGCAAACAACAGAAATGCCCCACCTGCCCATTCACCTACCCTGTTACCTCCATTCAGATCCCAAAGAGTCCTTCCAGGTGAGGTGATCAACCAGGGTCATCTATTGGGTCCAGTACTCCCGATGTGGCCTCCTCTATATTGGTGAGACTTGTCGTAAATTGGGAGACCGCTTCGTTGAGCACTTCCGCTCATCTGCCAAAAGCAGAACTTCCTGGAGGCCAAACATTTTAATTCCCCTTCCTATTCTCACATGTCGGTCCATGGTCTCCTCTTATGTCAAGGTGTGGCCACAGGGTGGAAGAATACATTACATTCTGTCAGGGTAGCCTCCAATCTGAAGGCATGAATATCGATTTCTCTGTCTCATAAAAAAAATTCCCTTCCCCTCCCCTCTTCTTCTAATCCCTACTCTGGCCTCATACCTTTTCTTACCTACCTTTCACTTCACCCTGGGTCCACTCCCCTTTCCCTTTCTCCCATGGTCCACTCACCTCTCCTATCAGATTCCTTTCTCTCCAGCCCTTTACCCTTCCTATCCACCTGACTTTACCTATCACCTTGGAGCTAACGTCCTTCTCCTCCCCCACCTTTTTGTATTCTGGCATCTTCCCCCTTCCTTTCCAGTCCTGAAGAAGGGTGTCCAGCCCGAAACCTCAATTGATCTTCCGAGTTCCTCCAGCATTTTGAGTGTGTTGCTTTTTTATTGAGGTGTTTGTCACTACCATCATGTGCCGTGTCATATGATCACGGTCCTTTAACCAGGATTGTTCTTGGCAAATTTTTCGACAGAATTGGTTTGCCACTGCCTTCTTCCGGGCAGTGTCTTTAAACAACGGGTAATCCCAGTCATTATCAATACTCTTCAGCAATCGTCTGCCCGGCATCAGTGGTCGCATTACCAGGACTTGTGGTTATTTGTGCTGTGAAATATTGTAAGGTTGTTCCAGTGGAGAATGATTGTTCACACCTCAGTATTCAGCATCTCCCTTCCTTCCTTCTTTCAGTTAGTTACTGTGACCACGGCTTACTTCAGCTGGAATGATTCCTACTCACTTTCATTGCCTGATCCGGTATCGGCTGAAATCTTGCGTACGGTGTATTTTTACCATTCAGACCTTGTGTGCTCTTACATATCAGGCAGAAGGGCCTATTGCCTGATTAATTTCCTGCACAAAAAAAAAAATTCCAATTGTAAAGTTTTTCTAAATATCCATTAAGATTGATGGATGATCTTAATGTAATGTTAATAGTTATTGGGCCAATTGGCAGAAGAGAAGAAATCATTAGTATTGCTTCATGATACATCACTATGCATCAGCAAGGTTTAAACACTCATTATATTGGAAACTGTGTCATGTATAATAAAAAGAAGATATTAAGTGTATTGCCTTAAGTCTGTCAGTGGTAATGAAGACCAGATCAACTGTGATATATGACAGCAGGGGTTTAAGGCATTTGAAATATTAGAATATGGTTGACTGACCTAAAATAAAACAAATCTGGAGAGTATTTTTGTTCAACTTATTCCCTCAGCATCCAGGTAAGAAGTATAATTATAAGAAACAGAATTCAATGCTTCTTTAAATTAAATGAAAGCTTTGAATTCTTGGTTTTAATGGAGATCTGGTTTAATTTGCTTCCCTCTAAGACACTGTACGGGCATTACTGAAAGGTAGAGCAGCCATCTAAACGTGACAAGGCTTCAGTTTAAGGATCAAAGTTTCATGCTAATATGTGAGCCACATAGAAGCCATCTCCATCTCCTCCCCTCCATTAACTCCTCTCCATCTCCTCCCGCCATTAATTCCTCTATTTCCTCCATTTCCTCCCCTTCATCTCCTCCCTTCCATCTTTTCCCCTCCATCTACCAGCCTCCCTGATGGCCACATCTGCACCAAGTGCGTCGAGATGCAGCTCCTTAGAGACCATGTTAAGGAACTGAAAGTGCAGCTCGATGACCTTCAGCTTGTTTGGGAAAGTGAAGAGGTGATAGACAGGAGCTGCAGGGAGGTAGTCACCCCAAGGCTACAGGAGACAGATCAATGGGTGACTGTCAGAAGAGGGAAAGGGGAATGTCAAATAGTGGAGAGAACCGACTGTGGCCATCCCCCTCAACAATAAGTACTCCATTTTGAGTACTATTGGTAGGGACAACCTGGGGGAAGCAACAGTGGCAGTGCCTCTGAAACTGAGACTGGCCCTGTGGCTCATAAAGGTAGGCAACGGAAGAGGATGGTATCAATAACGGGGAACTCTATAGTTAGGCGGACAGATAGGTGATTCTGCAGACACGAAAAGGAAGCACGGAAGTTTGCCTCCCAGGTGCCAGGGTCCATGATGTTCCTGAACTGGTCCGCAATATCCTGAAAAGGGAGGGTGAGCAGCCAGTAGTCGTGGTACATATTAGTATCAACGACATAGGGAGAAAAAGGGAAGAGGTCCTGAAAAAAGAATACAGGGCGTTGGGAAGGAAGCTGAGAAGCAGGACTTCAAGGGTAGTAATCGCGGGATTCCTGCCTGTGCCACGCGACAATAAGGATAGGAACAGAATGAGATGGAAAACAAATGCGTTGCTGAAGAATTGGAGCGGGGGCAGGGATTCAGATTTCTGGATCATTGGGACCTCTCCTGGGGCAGGTAGTACCTGTACTAAAGGGACTGGTTGCACCTGAATCCAAAGGGGACCAATATTCTTGAGGGCAAGTTTACTAGACCTGTTGGGAGTGGTTTAAACTAATATGGCAGGGGGATGGGAACCAGTATGATAGAGCTGAGGATGAGCCAGCAGGTTTACAAGTAGATGACGTGTGTAACATGAATGTAAGGAAGGACAAGTCAATGATTAGATACAAATGCAGACAGAGCAAAGAGTTAAATTGTACCGCAGAGGCAAAATTCAAAAGAGTGAAGAATGCAGGACTGAGGGTGCTGTATTTAAAACCCTGTAGTGTCGAAATAAGGTGGATTAACTCATGGCGCAGTTAGAGATTGGTTGGTATGACGTTGTGAGCATCATTGAGTCATGGCTGCAAGAAGGCCATAAATGGGAGCTTAATATCAAAGGGTATACTTTGTATCAAAAGGACAGGCAGGAAGGCATAGGTGATGGTGTGGCTCTGTTGATAAGAGATGGAATTACATCTTTAGAAAGAGGTGAAATAGGGTCAGAGAATGTCGAATCTTTCTGGGTGGAGTTAAGAAACTGCAAGGATAAAAAAAACCATTATGGGAATCATATAGAGGCCTCCAAATAGTAGCCAAGATGTGGGGTTGAGATTGCAAGGGGAGCTGGTAATAAGAGTAATGTCACAATTGTAATGGGGGACTTCAATATGCATGGGAGTTGGGAAAATGAGGTTGGTGACAGATCGTAAAAGATGGAATTTATTGAATGCCTACAAGATGACTTTTTAGAGCAGCTTGGCTCGAGCCTACTCGGGGAAAGGCTATCTTAGATTGGGTGTTGTGTAATAACACAGATTTTATTCATCAGCTTAACATAAAGGAACCCTTAGGAGGCAGTGATCATTATATGGTTGAATTCATACAGGAATTTGAGAGAGAGAAGCATAAGTCAGATGTATCAGTATCACAATGGAATAAAGGGAATTACAGAGGCATGAGAGAGGAGCTTGCCCAGGTGGATTAGAGGAGGATACTGGCAGGGATGATGGCAGAACAGAGATGGCTGAAGTTTCTGGGAATGTGTTCACAAGGCACGGTTCATAAGTCCCACAGAGGAAGAAGTTCTCAAATGGCAGGGGTAGGCAACTGTGGCTGACAAGGGAAATTAAGGACTGCATAAAAGCCAAGGAAAGGACATATAAGGTAGCAAAAGTGAGTGGGAAGTTGGATGAAAGGAAGCTTTTAAAATCCAACAAAAGGCAACTAAAAAAGCTATAAGAAGGGAAAAGATGAAATATGAGGGCAAACTAGCCTGTAATATAAAGCAGGATACCAAAATTATTTTCAGTTATATAAAGAGTAAAAGGCAGGTGAGAGTTGATTTTGGATCACTGGAAAATGATGCTGGTGAGGCAGTAATGAGAGACAAAGAAATGGCAGATGAACTTAATAAGTTCTTTACTTTAGTCTTCACTGTGGAAGACACTAGCAGTGTGCCAGAGGTCAGTGAGTGTCAGGGAGCAGGAGTGAGTGCCATTGCTATTACAAAGGAAAAAGTGCAAGGCAAACTGAAAGGTCTTAAGGTGGATAAATCACCTGGACCAGATGGACTACATCCCAGAGTCCTGAGAGAGGTTGGTGAAGAGATAATGGATGAATTGGTCATGATCTTTCAAGAATCACTTGATTCTGGCATGGTCCTGGAGGACTGGAAATTTGCAAATGTCACCCCACTCTTTAAGAAGGGAAGAAGGCAAAAGAAAGGAAATTATAGTACAGTTAGCCTAACCTCAGTGGTTGGGAAAGTGTTGGAGTCCATTTTTAAAGATGAAGTTTTGGGGTACTTGGAGACTAATGATAAAATAAGTCAAAGTCAGTATGGTTCTGAAAAGGAAAATCTTGCTTGACAAATTTGTTAGAGTTCTTCGAGGAAGTAACAAGCAGAGTGGACAAAGGAGAGGCAGTGGATGTCACTTACTTAGATTTTCTGAAGGTGCCTCACATGAGGCTGCTTAACAAGATAAAATCCTATTAAGTTACAGGAAAGATACTGGCATAGATAGAGGAATGGCTGACAGGCAGGAGACAGCGTGTGGGAATAAAGGGAGCCTTTTCTGGTTGACTGCGAGTGACTAGTGGTGTTCCTCAGGGGTCAGTATTGGGACCGCTACTTTTCACATTGTTTCTTAATGATTTGGATAATGGAATTGATGGCTTCGTGGCAAAGTTTGTGGATGATACAAAGATAGGTGGAGGGATAGGTAGTGCTGAGGAAGCAATGCGGCAGGACTTAGACAAATTGGAAGAACGGGCAAAAATGTGGCAGATGGAGTACAGTGTTGGGAACTGTATGATAATACATTTTGGTAAAACGAACAACAGTGTGGGCTGTTATCTAAATGGGGAGAAGGTTCAAACATCAGAGGTGCAGAGAGACTTAGGAGTCCTTATGCAAGATCCCAGAAGGTTAATTTACAGGTTGAGTCTGTGGTAAAGAAGGCAAATGCAATGTTGGCATTTATTTCAAGGGGAATAGAATATAAAAACAAGGAGACAATGCTGAGCCTTTATAAGACACTAGTCAGGCCGCACTTGGAGTATTGTCAACAGTTTTGGGGCCCATATCTCAGAAAAGATGTATCATCATTAGAGAAAGTCCAGAGAAGGTTCACGAGGATGCTTCCAAGAATGAAGGGTTAACATATGAGGAGCATTTGGCAACTTTGGGCCTCTACTTATTGGAATTTAGAAGAATGGGGGAGGTGGGGATCTCATTGAAACCTACCGAATGTTGAAAGGACTAGATAAGGTGGATGTAGAGAGTATGCTTCCTCTGGTGGGGGTATCCAGAACTAGAGGGCACAGCCTCAAACTGAGGAGTGACCTTTAGAATGGAAGTAAGGTGGAAGGTTTTGAGCCAAAGAGTAGTGAACCTGTGCAATGCTCTGCCACAGACTGTGATGGCAAATTCCGTGGGTATATTTAAGGCAGAAGTAGATAGATTCCTGATTGGTCAGGGCATCAAAGGATATGATGAGAGGGCAGGTGTGTGGGGTTGAATGGGATCCTGTATCAGCCATGATGGAATAATGGAGCAGACTCGATGGGCTGAATGGCCTAATTCTGCTCATATATTTTATAGTCTTATGGTCTTACCGCTTCCCCTCCATCTTCATATCCACCACTTACACAGGCAGCTCATTCCACACTCTCACGACCTTCTGAATAATGAAAATTCCCAAGTTCCACTTAAACATTTACCCTTAACCATGAACTCTAGTAGAAGTCTCACGCAATCCCAGTGAAAAAAGCCAGCTTGCATTTATCCAGTCCGTACCCTTCATAATTTTGTGTACCACTATCAAACCTCCCCTCAAGTTTCTACGTTCTACGGATCAAATTTCTAAGCTGTCCTATCACTGGCAGGGCAGGCTCAGTTATCAACAGCTGAAGAAAGGAAGGGTGAACCTTATGTCTGATGTGAGCAAGCTTTTCTCTCTGGAGCGATGGAGGATGAGAGGTAAATTGATGGAAGTGTGCAAGATGATGAGAGGCAAGTACCATGACTCTTTCCCAGGGAGGCAATGGCCTCCGTAAAAACTGATCAGAGGAAAGTTTAGGGGAGAAGACATCGGCAAGTGTTTTATACAGAGTAGTAGGCACCCTAGAACATACCGCTGGGGGGGTGGGGGGGTGGGGGGGTGATAAGGCACGGACAATCAGAACATTTAAATCTTATATTGTTCATCTGTATCCTGTATGACTGGGAGATTTAACACTCATGTGTCAACTGGGCTTATATTTAACTATGTTAACTACAACAATGTATTCCCAATAACTTTGTATCAATATTATGGTATGTTTATTATTATGAAACTAATAAAAAGATTGAAAAAGAAAAAAAAGAAAGAACATTTAAATCTCTTAGATAGGCACGTAGATTTAACAAAAATGGAGAGTTACTGACTGTGTATGAGGGGAGGGTTATTGGAGAGTTATTGACTGTGTATGAGGGGAGGGTTATTGCAGAGTTATTGACTGTGTAGGAAGGGAGGGTTATTGGAGTTGTTTATATGGTTTGGAAAAACATGGATTCACAAACACATGTATAAACTTCAGCTGAATATAACCCAGGGATTTTAGCGGACTAGAATATAAGGTCAAGGGTGTGATGCTGAGACTTTGTAAGTCATTGGTCAGACAGCTCCTGGAGTAATGTAAGCTGTTTTGGGCCCCTTGTCTAAGCTAAGATGTGTGGGCATTAGAGAAGGTCCAGAGAAGGCTCACGGGAATGATTCAGGGATTGAAAGTTTAACGTATGGGGAGGTTTTGATGGCTAGGCATCTGTACTCACTGGAGTTTAGAAGAATAAAGGGAGATCTCATTGAAGCCTATCGAATATTGAAAGGCCGAAATAGATTGGACGTGGAGAGGATGTAGTGGGGGAGTCCCTAGGACCATGGGGCACAGCCTCAGAGTAGAATGATATCTATTTAGAACAGAGATGAGGAGGAATTTCTTTAGTAAGAAGGTGGTGAATCTGTGTAATTCTTTGTCATAGATGGCTGAGGAGGCCAAGTCATTGGCTATATTTAAAGCAGAGATTGATAGGATCTCGATTAGTCTTAGGGGACGAAGGCAGGAGACTGGGGTTAAGAGGAATAATCAATCAGCCTTGATGGAATGGTGGAGCAGACTTGATGGGCCGAATGCCTAATTCTGCTCTGATATCTTAATCTATTATGAATTTCATATGGCCAATGCAAAGAGATAACCTTCATCAAGTGGTTCAGCAGTAATTGAGGTTCAGCAATTCAGTAATTGAGTAATTCAGCAGTAATTTGAAGAATTTTTGATGGTGACAAGACGTAATTTCAACTCCAACATCCTTTCACATCATTGACTGCATTGATACGGAGATGTTGATGCACTCTTAATAAGACTGTCAACCATAAAATGCATTAACCAATTAGTAGCTCTCAACAGAGAACCAATGAACTTACCTGACATACAATGATTTCACATTAATCCAGAACGTTCGATTCTGAGAATAAGGACAGTTTGTTTCTCACAGAATTGCCACAATGGATCTCAGTATTGACCAAGGGTACCCAACCTTTTTTATATCATGGACCCTTACCATCCTGCAAGGGATCTGCAGACCCCAGTTTTACGTCATGGACCCATGCCATCACCCACGGGATCTGCAGACCCCAGTTTTACGTCATGGACCCATACCATCACCCACGGGATCTGCAGACCCCAGTTTTACGTCATGGACCCATACCACCACTCAAGGGATCTGCAGACCCCAGTTTGGGAAGTCCTGGTGCAGAGGGAAGTAACTCCGCTGTGGTACAAATGTCCAGCAACCCCTTCTGGGGCTATCGTTGTGTGGGCATTGTGTTCACCTGCATTGAAGCCACCAACCTGACGGCATAAACATTGATTTTTAAGTTTTATTTATTCTTACGAGATACAGTCCTGAAAACTCCCTTCTGGCCCTCCAAGCCGCACCACCCGGCAAACCCCGACAACCTCGATATAACCCTAACCTCATGACAGGACAATTTACAGTGACAAGTTGACCTGCTAACCAGTGGGAGGAGTCCGGAACACTTGGAAAAAAAACATCGGTTCCACGGGGAGGGTGTACAGAGACTCCTTACAGAGGGAGAGCAGGTAGAAGTTGATTTCTGTAACCCCTGGTCATTTCTGCCCCCTCCCTCATTCTCTCTTTTTCTATTTCTTTTCTGTAGCCCCTCTCACAACTTCTCTCCTCACCAATCCATCACCTCCCTCATGATCCCCTCCTTCTTCCCTTTCTTCCCATGGTCCACTTTCCTCCCCTATCAGATTCCTTCTTCTCCAGCCCTTTACCTTTTCCGCCTATCACCTTCCAAATTCTTACTTCACACCCCATTCCCCACCCACCCATCTTCACCCTCAAACTGGTCCCACCTATCACCTTCCAGCATGTACCCCTCTCCCTTCCCCACCTCCTTATTGTGGCTCCTGTCCTCTTAGTTTTCAGTCCTGATGAAGGATTTCAGACCGATCCGTCGACCATTTCCATAGATGCTACCTGACCTGCTGATTTCCTCCAGCATTTTGTATGTGTGTTACATCTGAGATCATCTGAGGCCAACCACACTCTGACTTTCCTTTTTCCTAAAGCAGACTAATCTGTTGATACCTGCAAGGAATTGCAGAGCATTATACATGGTTTATACAGAAATGTGAGAAAAATATCATGATATTGAATTTTTATACAAACGTTAACCAATTAAAGAAGAATTAATCAGTGAAGTAAAACATTGACATTATCAAATTTTCCATCAGATGCCTTTTCACAAAACAAATCAATATCACTTTATTAATCTGAACTTTTCCATGAAGATTTAGGACAATATCCAGTGTGCATTCAAGACCGCCAGTCTATGCCTAGCCACATGCTCTGTGGTGTGATGGACGTCTCATTCTCTTGGGTACTCTGCGGGTTGGAAGGCCTAAATTCAGCTTCAGTGAGAGTCTAGAGTCCAACCCAATACTGGAAAATACTGTACGTCTCTTCTCCTTTTGGAAAAAAGTTGAAAAGTATAGTGAATTGTTGGTTGTCCGTTGTATCCGATGATGTCAGGAGACCTGTGCAAGGGAGATTTTAAAGTGGAAAAGCCATTGTACTGGGCAGATCCACTCTCTCGACCTCAGCAGTCCAAGTCTAGTGGTACGAACCAGCATCACAAACTGGGGTCTTCCTTGGTTGCAGTGGATGGCCGTGACGTCTTCTTTATATCATCATGCCCTTCATTCTGCATGGAGCGTTACAGAACTGCCTCCCCGGCCATTGGATCTCCCTGTGGATCTCATCCGCTCAGTCCGCCGGAGTTGGCTTTGCATGCTGGGACAGGCATGTATGAGGTCCGCTGGTTACCCTCGCCTAGCCTAGCCCGCCTGTCAAAGCAGTGTACCGGGGTGTGGCCACTGTCACATGCAAGCAGGTACCTGGAGCCACAGGCAAGAGCTGAGTATCTGGTGGGGACCAAAGGTGAGTGAGCTGCCCCAGAACGGACACGAGAGGTACTACAGTGAGTTATGGTGGCCTGAACTGATGATTGATCATTCCAGTCAAAATGGTGTCACTGAGGTCTCTGTCAAAGTCTTGTCTCACACTTGATTGTTTTTTTTAGTTTTTAAGTTACAGAGATGGCTTTGGGGACAGAGAGATCAGGTTCGGGTTTAGGGACGGGGATGTAGGGGAATTAGGGGTCTAGGACTCCATTGTGCTCTGCACTTGAAGACCAGCAACATGGACATGTGACAAAGGACATCCATGGTCAGATGTTGGGCCGGCAGACCGCTGAGGAAGAAGGCTGTGACCCCTCACCCCCAGGTCATCGAACTGCCCATGGGTTCCGGAACTGGAATTCTGTGCGGGCAGAAAGCACAAGCGATGGTGACTCAGTGAGACCAGAGTTCAAGGCCTTGTGTTTGGGCTCCTGACCATCAGAATGTCCAGTGTTCAGTGTTCTCATTCAGATAGAGTGAATGTGGAGAGGACGTTTCCTATCACGGAGGAATCTAGGACCAGAAGGCATAACCTCAGAATAGAGGGACGTCCCTTTGCAACAGAGATGAGGAGAAATTTCTTTAGCCAGAGGGTGGTGAATCTGTGAAATTCATTGCCACAGACAGCTGTGGATGCCAAGTCATTGGATATACTTAAAGCGGAGGTTGATAAGTTCTTGATTAGTCAGAGGGTGTCTAAGGTACAGGAGGAAGGCAGGAGACTGGGGTTGAGAGGGATAATAAATCAGCCATGATGGAATGAAGGAGCAGAGTCGATAGGCCGAATGGCCTAATTCTGTTCCTATGTCTTATGGCCTTATCCCAGTAAAGGCGGGCACATAAAGAAGGAAAACTGATACAGTTGTCATTCTACCGATGTTTGTGTGAAGCTATGAGGCACAATGATTTGTGGTGAACATACCATCAATAAGTAGAGAAGATTACTCAGTCTGTTTATTAATATTTGATTAGGACTGGGTTTAGATGTCAGACGCCCAGCAGAGTGAATAGATACTGATATTTACCCTGGTGTAAAATATAGATGAAGCCCACACACTTTGCAGGGGAAAAGGATTACGTGTATTTATCATGATGTAATCACGACCCAATCACAAAGCTTTGTACACCATCTCAAATTGCACTGAACTAAAGTCACAGACCACTACAGCACGGAACTAGGTCCTTCAGCCCATCTAGTCCAGGAATGCATGTAAAACTTGTGGGCTGCCCCACCATATCCTTGGACGTGTTGCTTGTTAATGTGAATGATGCATGTCACTGTATGTTTTGATGTACTCATAATAAATAAATTTGAATCTCGAATCTGGCCCATGCCAGACTATTATACTGCCTAATCCCACCAACCTGCACCTGGAACATAGCTCTCCACACCCCTCCCATCCGTGTACCCATTCAAATTCCTCTCAAATGTTGATTAAACCCTCATCCACCACTCATTCCTCACTCTCACCACCCTCATGGTGAAGAAGTTCTCCCTCATGTTCCTCTTAAAAACCTCAGTGAACTACAACTTCTGATATTTAATCGGTCACCAGCTGTTCTTTGCATTCTGCGAAGATCTCAATCACTTTTCAGGCAGACACTGGTACAGTGAGGCTCTGAGCAAGATTCGATGTCACTTCCAGTACACACTGTAAAGGAGAATAAAATAATTGTTAGCCTGAATCCGATATCCATTTCAGACAAAAGAACACACAGTAAGATTAAGAACACAAGATAAATTGGCTTACATACATAGATTGAATTATATACATAGATTATATACATACAGCGATGCTAGGCACAGGAGAGTCCATACATAAGGTGACTGACAGGAAATGATAATAAATGTATTTTGAAACTTTGAATCAATAACTGAGACTCCTCAGGCCACCAGCGAGAACAACTTCAAAGATTGACCACCCTCAGAGTGAGGAAATATTTCCTCAGAGTGAGGTAATATTTCCTCAGAGTGAGGTAATGTTTCCTCGGAGTGAGGTGATGTTTCCTCAGAGTGAGGTAATGTTTCCCCGGAGTGAGGTGATGTTTCCTCGGAGTGAGGTAATTCTTCCTCAGAGTGAGGTAATGTTTCCCCGGAGTGAGGTGATGTTTCCTCAGAGTGAGGTAATGTTTCCTCGGAGTGAGGTGATGTTTCCTCAGAGTGAGGTAATTCTTCCTCAGAGTGAGATAATGTTTCCTCGGAGTGAGGTAATGCTTCCTCGGAGTGAGGTGATTTTTCCCCGGAGTGAGGTGATGTTTCCTCAGAGTGAGGTAATTCTTCCTCAGAGTGAGATAATGCTTCCTCGGAGTGAGGTAATGCTTCCTCGGAGTGAGGTGATGTTTCCTCAGAGTGAGGTAATGTTTCCTCGGAGTGAGGTAATGCTTCCTCGGAGTGAGGTGATGTTTCCCCGGAGTGAGGTGATGTTTCCTCAGAGTGAGGTAATTCTTCCTCAGAGTGAGATAATGTTTCCTCAGAGTGAGGTAATGTTTCCCCGGAGTGAGGTGATGTTTCCTCAGAGTGAGGTAATGTTTCCCCGGAGTGAGGTGATGTTTCCTCAGAGTGAGGTAATTCTTCCTCAGAGTGAGATAATGTTTCCTCGGAGTGAGGTAATGTTTCCTCGGAGTGAGGTAATGCTTCCTCGGAGTGAGGTGATGTTTCCTCATTTCAGCCATAAATGATGAGTTTATTATTAGGTGTTGCACTGTATTCTGCCGTAAAGCATTGAACTTCACAGTGAGGTCAGTGACAGTAAGCCTGATTCAGATTCTGCACCACCGCTGAGCAGTGTGGGATGAAGCCACAGGGACGTATTAGCTGACAACACCTGGTGCAGAGTGGACAATGGTTCTGTAGGCCTTTGTAGCCTGTGCTGATCAAAGTAAGTGGATTATCAAAGTGCATGTATGGTACCACACGTTGCCTTGGGATTCATTTTCTCCCAGGTATTTGGGAAGAGATGATATTGTATTCTTGATCATAACAACTAGCCGGGAACTTACAATTCACTTGGAAATTGATGAATTACCATGGGTGAGATGTTCGACCAAAAGACACAGGAGCAAAATTGGGCCATTCGGTCCATTGAGTCTGCTCTACAATTCCATCATGGCTGATTTCTTTTCCCTCACCCACTCTCGGAAACATCCTCTCCACATCCACTCTATCTAGGCATTGCAATATTCAATGTTTCAATCAGATCTCCCCTCATTCTTCTAAATTCCAGCAAGTACAGGCCCAGAGCCATCAAGCACTCTTCCTACCCTTTCATTCTCGAGAACCTCCTCTGGACCCTCACCAGTGTAAGTGCATACCTTCCTCCACACAGTGTGGGCCCATCCTCCATACACTGCTCATGATACTCCAAGTGCGGTCTGACTTGTGTCTTATAAAACCTCAGCACTACATCCTTGCTTTTATATTCTTGTCCTTGTGAAATGCATTGTAACCCGTGTGAATGCTACTGGAGAGTGAAGAGTCGGGGGAAAGACAGAGAAAGGGTGGTGATATGGAAGCTCGGTGAATGTGCTGGAGTTAAGCACTCACTTTTCATTTGGGAGTTGGAGGACCGTCCAAGTGTGAGGGAGGGAGGGAGGAAAGGGGGCTGTTTCACTGTCGCTTTATGGCTTGTTTTGTTCTGTGTCGGTCTGCAGTGGGCTTGTTACGTTGGCACTGGAATGTGGGCAACACTTGTGGGCTGCCGACAGACATCAGCACATCAGAATCAGACTGAAATGTGACATGAAATTTGTTGTTTTGCAGCAAGTACAGAGGAATACATAAAATAATCTATAAATTATAATAAAAACTGAAAAATACTGTATGTTAAAAACTCAAATTAAATAAGTAGTGCAAAAATAGTGGGTGAGTCTGGGACCAGAGGGTCCAGCCTCAGAATAGGGGGCCATCTACTGAGAACGGAGATGAGGAGTTTCTTTAGCCAGTGAGCAGTGAATCTATTGAATTCGTTACCACAGACGGCTGTGGAGGCCAGGTCAGTGGGTATATTAAAAGTGGCAGTTGATAGGTTCTTGATTCGTCAGGGTGTCAAATATAATGGAGGGAAGGCAGGAGAATGGATAATAAATCAGCCATGATAGAATGGCAGCCCAGACTCGATGGGCCAAATGGCCTAGTTCTGGTCCCATGATTTATAGTCTTAAGGTGGTATTCGTGGGTTCATTGTCCATTCAGAAATCTGATGGTGGAGGGGAAGAAGCTGTTCCTGAAATGTTGGGAGTGTGTCTTCAGGCTCCTGTACCTCCTCCCTGATGGTGGGGATGAGAAGAGGGCATTGGTTGTTAAGACAAATTACTCATTTCACTCTACGTTTCGGTGTACACATGACACATAAATCTGAAACGGAATGTCATCTGTAAAAGGCAGGTTAAAATCACAGGTTTAAGCACCACAGCAGTATCTGGGGAGAGGGATTAATTTCTCCATATTTCAAATGCAATCCTCACACACCACGCAGGAAAAATAACAGGAGACATGTTGGCATTCTCTTGAAAAGTGTTGGAGCCAGCCAGCCACCCAGACCGGAGAAAGTTGTGAAAGATCGGTGACTCTCTAATGATGTGAGTTGTGTGGAAATGACCATCAGCTATCTGCAGTGTCCTCTGCAGAAGACCGCGGCTTCCATCCAGCAGCAAGTGAGTGCATTATTGATGCTTTCGCCTCGGGGAGAGAGGCAGATAATGGATGTGAGATGTGGCCTGTGCTTTGTCATCGGACTGGAGGCCTGAAAGATGTGCGGCAAAAAATATTATCAGTCATTTGCTGATCAAGATGTAATGCCAGTGGTGCTCTTTGTACCACAACCAGGGTCTTCAGTGCTGCTGGGCCACACAAGTCAGTGACCTCTCCCCGGAGCACAGCAGCAATAAAAACAAGCTGATTGAATTTCAACCCAAAACCTTCACTTATACATCAGACAGTAATGGATGCATTTCTTTCCTTACAGAATAAGTTGTACTATCAGGAACACACCGAGACAAACCTTACCCACAATTATAACTTATGTGAAAACGTTTACTTTGTCTTTCAGATTTTCACTCTTCCCTTGGGATGATGCTGTCAGTTAACAGAGAACATTGCAGCACAGTACAGGGCATCCGGGGGCACCACAGTAGCGCAATCCTATTACAACTCGGGGTGTTGGGGTTCAGAGTTCGGTTCCGGCACCCTCTGTAAACAAGGTTGTGCATTCCTCTCCATGAACCAAGTCGGTTTCCGCTCGCAGTCCAAAGTCAGTTAGTTCGTCTTTGTAAATTGTTGTGCGGTTGGGCTAGGGTTAAATCAGCAGGTTTTAAAAGAGCCAGTTCCACTCTGTATCTGTAAGGAAAGAAATAAATAAATAGACAGACGGACAGACAGACAAATAAATAAATGTCATGCTGACCTTAGAAATCTACCTAACCCTCCATTTTTCTATCGTCCATGTGCCTATCTTCGAGTTTCTTAAATGTCCCTAATGTATTCTGTCTCTACCACCACCCCTGGCAGGGTGTTCCACACACCCACCACTCTCTGTATAAAACACCTACCTCTGACATCCCCCCACTATACTTTCCTCCAATCCCATTAAAATTATTCTGTCTGGTACAAGCCATTGCCGCCCTGGGAAAAAATCTCTGGCTGTCCACTCGATCTATGCTTCTTATCATCTTGTCTATCAAGCCACGTTTCATCCTCTTCCACTCCAAAAGGAAAAGCCCAAGCTCGCTCAACCTCTCCTCATAAGATATACCCTCTAGTCCAGGCAACATCCTGGTAAAACTCCTCTGTACCTTCTCTACAGCTTCCATATCCTTCCTATACCGAGGCAACCAGAACGCAACACAATATTCCAGGTGTGGACTAACCAGGGTTTTATAGAGCTACCTCATGAAAATTTCCGAAGTATATTATATCGCAACTTAAATTCAGGGTCCCCATGCATCCTGTCAAGATCAGAGAATGAAGGGGCGCCAGTAGAAATTCACAATAATGCGTCTTTTCCCCCACAGATGTTTGCATTTTCAGCTGTTGGACACTTTTAATTTGACGTCAGAATCAGAATCAGGTTTATTATCATCGGCATATGACGTGAAATTTGTTAACTTAGCAGCAGCAGTTCAATGCAATACACAATACAGAAGAAAAAAGGAAATAAAATAATAATAAATAAATCAATCAATTACTGTATACATATATTGAATAGATGAAAATTCACACAAAAACAGAAATAATATGTTTAAAAAGTGAGGTAGTGTCCAAGGGTTCAATATCCATTTAGGAATCGGATGGCAGAGGGGAAGAAGCTGTTCCTGAATCGCTGAGTGTGTGCCTTCAGGCTTCTGTATCTCCTACCTGATGGTAACATTGAGAAAAGGGCGTGCCCTGGGTGCTGGAGGTCCTTAATAATGGACGCTGCCTTTCTGAGACACCGCTCCTTGAAGATGTCCTGGGTACTTTGTAGGCTAGTACCCAAGATGGAGCTGACTAGATTTACAACTCCCTGCAGCTTCTTTCGGTTCTGTGCAGTAGCCCCTCCCTACCAGACAGTGATGCAGCCTGTCAGAATGCTCTCCACGGTACATCTATAGAAGTCTTTGAGTGTATTTGTTGACATACCAAATCTCTTCAAACTCCTAATGAAGTATAGTCACTGTCTTGCCTTCTTTATAATTGCATTGATATGTTGGGACCAGGTTAGGTCCTCAGAGATCTTGACACCCAGGAACTTGAAACTGCTCACTCTCTCCATTTCTGATCCCTCTATGAGGATTGGTATGTGTTCCTTCGTCTTACTCTTCCTGAAATCAACAATGAGCTCTTTTGTCTTACTGACGTTGACTATCAGGTTGTTGTTAAGGCACCACTCTACTAGTTGGCATATCTCACTCCTGTACGTCCTCTCGTCACTATCTGTGATTCTACCAATAATGGTTGTATCATCAGCATATTTATAGATGGTATTTGAGCTATGCCTAGCTACACAGTGATGTGTAGATAGAAAGTAGAGCAGTGGGCAAGCACACGCCCCTGAGCTGCGCCAGTGTTGATCATCAGCGAGAAGGAGATGTTATCACCAATCCGCACAGATTGTGGTCTTCCAGTTAGGAGGTTGAGGATCCAATTGTGAAGGGAGGCCCAGGTTCTGTAACTTATCAGTCAGGATTGTGGGAATGATAGTGTTAAATGCTGGGCTATAGACGATGAACAGGCTCCTGACATAGGTGTTTGTATTGTCCAGGTGGTCTAGAGCCATGTGGAGAGCCATGGAGATTGCGTCTGGCGTTCACCTATTGTGACGATAAGCAAATTGCAATGGGTCCAGGTCCTTGCTGAGGCAGGAGTTCAGTCTAGTCATAACCAACCTCTCAAAGCATTTCATCACAGTCGATGTGAGTACTACTGGGCGATAGTCACTAAGGCAGCTCACATTATTCTTCTTAGGCACTGGTATAATTGTTGCCTTTTTGTAGCAAGTGGGAACTTCCGCCCATAGCAGTGAGAGGTTGAAAGTGTCCTTGAATATTCCCGCCAGTTGGTTGGCACAGGTTTTCAGAGCCTTACCAGGTACTCCATCGGGACCTTCCGCCTTGCAAGGGTTCACTCTCTTTAAAGACAGCCTAACATCGGCCTCTGAGACAGAGATCTCAGGGTCATCAGGTGGAGCAGAGATCTTCACAGCTGTAGTCATATTCTCCCTTTCAAAGATGTCCTGCCCTAAATCACAGAATATTATTGACTTATTGATTTCGATATGGAGCGTGGAAGTGGCCCTTATGGTCACCAAGCCGTGCTGCCAAGCAACCCACCGACTTAACCCTAACCTACTCATAGGACAGTTTACAATGACCAATTAACCCACTAACTAGTACATCTTTGGAACTTGGGAGGAAACCAGGGCATCCGGAAGAAACCCACGCGTTCACAGGGAAGAACGGAACTCGGAATTGAACTCTAAACTCCAACGCCCTGAGCTGTTGTAGGTTTGTGCTTCCCACTATGCTGCCCTGGCGTATATTAAGGTAGATATTAAAGTGACTGAAGTCTCTGTAATTCGATTGGAAGTCTAAATCGGAGCCCAAAGCTCGATCGGAGGCCCAGAAGGTGAGGCCTGCGGCTGTGAGTCTGCTGGGGAGGTCAGGGCTCATGTGTCCACTGGAGACTGAAGGCTGAGAACGACTGCCTGACTGTGTGTCTGTGTGGGTGGGCGGGTGGGCAGTGAGTGGGCGAGGAACAACTGTTTTGCAGTTGTTATTGTGTTGCTTGCTGCGGTGTGTTCTGCCGAGCATCGCGGGCATGCTCTGTCATCATTGGAATGTGTGGTGACTCTTGCAGGCTGCTTCTAGCACATCCTCAGGGTGTGTTGGTTGTTAATGCGAACAACACGTTTCACTGTGTGTGCCGACGTGATAAATAAATCTGAATCTGAATCAAACCTAAAAGAAATATCATATCCACCTCAGTCCTGCTATGGACACTGTGGATGTTAAAGATAACGATTAGCTTTATTTGTCACATGTACATCGAAACATCAAACCACACAGGGAAATGTGTGGTTTGTGTGATCAGTCCAAGGATGTGCTGGGGGCAGCCATGCTTCCTGCACCAAAACAGCATGCCCACCACTCACTTACCCCACCCATACGTCTTTGAAAATGGGGCACCCAGAGGAAACGCACACAGTCACGGAGAGAACGTGCAGACAGCAGCGGGAATTGAACCATGGTTGTCTGATCACTGCAGCACTGTTACCTGCCGTGCCCCCCGTGGTTTCCTGCTTTCTGCTGATGCAGTGGCATTTGGATGGCCAGAAGGATGCTGTAATTGTGGGACTGTGTCACCAAAGATGCTGTGGTCTGCTCGTAATTCCCAGCAGAAATAAACCAAGGAAGTGCGAATATAGAGGTTACTGAGGATAGCCCAGTGCGCTCAGAGGTAGGCACAACTTGATATAGAGGCCGCCGATGTCACGGTCCCGAACATTAATTCCCTATTGGCTTCTAATTCTCTTTGATGACGACACACCTGGTTTCCATCGAGACCTGCAGCATAAGAACCCCGGCATTACAACCACTAGTCGCCAGATTGTTGGTTTTGCCTGTGTGGTAATTAACGTTTCCCGGCCGCTTAGGACTGTGTGTTCTAAGTTCTACTCCAGTTCCAAGGTTTACCTGTGAAACCCAGCCTCTCCGCGTCAAGGTAAGTCTTCTGAAGTTTTACTTCAGCACCGAGGTTTGCCTGCGTAACTCCGTCTCTCCGTGCTAAGAAGAGTTTTGTCTGCCATTTCCTTTGCTACGATCCGTGTCAAGATAATTCTGCCTGTCTCCTGCCTTCCTGCTCTCCCTCTTGTTTCCGTTCACGTCTGAATCCTAACTAAATCCCCATGCCTGTGTCCTGCACTTGGGTTCGCCTCATTCGTTGCAACAGCCGAGGACAGCCCAGCGTTCTCAGAGGTAGACACAACCTGACAGAGGTGTAGAAGAAGATGCATCGCTGGAGTGGACAGTCAGAGACTTTCTCAGAGCGGAAGTGGCTAATACGAGGGGCATAACCTAACATGATTTTAAGGTGATTGGAGGAAAGTTTAAGGGGGATGCCAGAGGGAGTTTTTATATCACACAGAGGGTGGTGGGTGTATGGATCGTGTTGCCAGGATGGTGGCAGAGCCAGATACATTAGGGACATAGAAGAAACTATTATATAGGCACATGGATGACGCAAAGATGGAGGGCTAAGTGGGAGGGAAGAGTTAGATTGATCTTAGAGTAGGTTAAAAAGGCGGCACAAAATTGTGGGCCGAAGGACCTGCAGTTAACAGAGTATTCAGTGATGGCCCAAGTTCAGAGGGAGAGACAGACACAGAGACTGAACAGATCACCTTCCTTGACAGGGTATTCAGTGATGGTAACGGTAGTACAGAGTCAGTGACCCCGGTTCGATTCCCGTCACTGTCTGTAAGACGTGCACACAGATTGTTCTCTGACAAGTATGACCATGCAGCAAGTGACAGAGGTGTTGTATGAACTGCACCAGATTGCACTGTTTAGAGAAAGGTAAATGAACCAGGTTAGAATGTTACCAGTGTCATTTTCACAAAGTTCAAAGTACAAAGTACTACTTTTTCTTGGCTTTTCCTACACCCGTACCATACCCCTCCATACCCCTCCTCTCCACGTACCTACACCCGTATCATACCCCTCCATACCCCTACTCTCCACGTACCTACACCCGTATCATACCCCTCCATACCCCTACTCTCCACGTACCTACACCCGTACCATACCCCTCCTCTCCACGTACCTACACCCGTACCATACCCCTCCTCTCCACGTACCTACACCCGTATCATACCCCTCCATACCCCTCCTCTCCACGTACCTACACCCGTATCATACCCCTCCATACCCCTACTCTCCACGTACCTACACCCGTATCATACCCCTCCATACCCCTACTCTCCATGTACCTACACCCGTACCAAACCCCTCCTCTCCACGTACCTACACCCGTATCATACCCCTCCATACCCCTACTCTCCATGTACCTACACCCGTACCATACCCCTCCTCTCCACGTACCTACACCCGTACCATACCCCTCCTATCCACGTACCTACACCCGTACCATACCCCTCCTATCCACGTACCTACACCCGTACCATACCCCTCCATACCCTCCTCTCCACGTACCTACACCCGTACCATACCCCTCCATACCCCTCCTCTCCACGTACCTACACCCGTACCATACCCCTCCTATCCACGTACCTACACCCGTACCATACCCCTCCATACCCTCCTCTCCACGTACCTACACCCGTACCATACCCCTCCATACCCCTCCTCTCCACGTACCTACACCCGTACCATACCCCTCCATACCCTCCTCTCCACGTACCTACACCTGTACCATACCCCTCCATACCACTCCTCTCCACGTACCTACACCCGTACCATACCCCTCCATACCCCTCCTCTCCACGTACCTACACCCGTACCATACCCCTCCATACCCTCCTCTCCACGTACCTACACCCGTACCATACCCCTCCATACCACTCCTCTCCACGTACCTACACCCGTACCATACCCCTCCTCTCCACGTACCTACACCCGTACCATACCCCTCCATACCCCTCCTCTCCACGTACCTACACCCGTACCATACCCCTCCATACCCCTCCTCTCCACGTACCTACACCCGTACCATACCCCTCCACACCTCCTCTCCACGTACCTACACCCGTACCATACCGCTCCATACCCTCCTCTCCACGTACCTACACCCGTACCATACCCCTCCATACCCCTCCTCTCCACGTACCTACACCCGTACCATACCCCTCCATACCCCTCCTCTCCACGTACCTACACCCGTACCATACCCCTCCATACCCTCCTCTCCACGTACCTACACCCGTACCATACCCCTCCTACCCCTCCTCTCCACGTACCTACACCCGTACCATACCCCTCCTACCCCTCCACGTACCTACACCCGTACCATACCCCTCCTATCCACGTACCTACACCCGTACCATACCCCTCCATACCCTCCTCTCCACGTACCTACACCCGTACCATACCCCTCCATATCCCTCCTCTCCACGTACTACACCCGTACCATACCCCTCCATACCCCTCCTCTCCACGTACCTACACCCGTACCATGCCCCTCCATACCCTCCTCTCCACGTACCTACACCCGTACCATACCCCTCCTCTCCACGTACCTACACCCGTACCATACCCCTCCATACCCTCCTCTCCACGTACCTACACCCGTACCATACCCCTCCATACCCCTCCTCTCCACGTACCTACACCCGTACCATACCCCTCCATACTCCACGTACCTACACCCGTACCATACCCCTCCATATCCCACGTACCTACACCCGTACCATACCCCTCCTCTCCACGTACCTACACCCGTACCATACCCCTCCATACCTCCTCTCCACGTACCTACACCCGTACCATACCCCTCCTCTCCACGTACCTACACCCGTACCATACCCTCCATACCTACACCCGTACCATACCCCTCCACGTACCCTACCTCCCACGTACCTACACCCGTACCATACCCTCCTCTCTCCACGTACCTACACCCGTACCATACCCCTCCATACCCCTCCACATGTACCCTCCATACCCTCCTCCCACGTACCTACACCCGTACCATAACCCTCCATACCCTCCTCTCCACGTACCTACACCCGTACCATACCCCTCCATACCCTCCTCTCCACGTACCTACACCCGTACCATACCCCTCCATACCCCTCCTCTCCACGTACCTACACCCGTACCATACCCCTCCATACCCTCCTCTCCACGTACCTACACCCGTACCATACCCCTCCTCCCTACCCCTCCATACCCTCCTCTCCACGTACCTACACCCGTACCATACCCCTCCATACCCCTCCTCTCCACGTACCTACACCCGTACCATACCCCTCCATACCTCCCTTCCACGTACCTACACCCGTACCATACCCCTCCATACCCTCCTACTCCACGTACCTACACCCGTACCATACCCCTCCATACCCCTCCTCTCCACGTACCTACACCCGTACCATACCCCTCCATACCCCTCCTCTCCACGTACCTACACCCGTACCATACCCCTCCATACCCTCCTCTCCACGTACCTACACCCGTACCATACCCCTCCATACCCCTCCTCTCCACGTACCTACACCCGTACCATACCCCTCCATACCCTCCTCTCCACGTACCTACACCCGTACCATACCCCTCTCATACCTACACCCGTCCTCTCCACGTACCTACACCCGTACCATACCCCTCCATACCCTCCTCTCCACGTACCTACACCCGTACCATACCCCTCCATACCCTCCTCTCCACGTACCTACACCCGTACCATACCCCTCCATACCCCTCCTCTCCACGTACCTACACCCGTACCATACCCCTCCATACCCCTCCTCTCCACGTACCTACACCCGTACCATACCCCTCCATACCCCTCCTCTCCACGTACCTACACCCGTACCATACCCCTCCATACCCCTCCTCTCCACGTACCTACACCCGTACCATACCCCTCCATACCCCTCCACGTACCTACACCCGTACCATACCCCTCCTCTCCACGTACCTACACCCGTACCATACCCCTCCATACCCCTACCATCTCCACGTACCTACACCCGTACCATACCCCTCCATACCCCTCCTCTCCACGTACCTACACCCGTACCATACCCCTCCATACCCCTCCTCTCCACGTACCTACACCCGTACCATACCATACCCCTCCTCTCCACGTACCTACACCCGTACCATACCGTACCATACCCCTCCTCTCCACGTACCTACACCCGTACCATACCCCTCCATACCCCTCCTCTCCACGTACCTACACCCGTACCATACCCCTCCATACCCTCCTCTCCACGTACCTACACCCGTACCATACCCCTCCATACCCCTCCTCTCCACGTACCTACACCCGTACCATACCCCTCCATACCCCTCCTCTCCACGTACCTACACCCGTACCATACCCCTCCTCTCCACGTACCTACACCCGTACCATACCCCTCCATACCCTCCTCTCCACGTACCTACACCCGTACCATACCCCTCCATACCCCTCCTCTCCACGTACCTACACCCGTACCATACCCCTCCATACCCTCCTCCCACGTACCTACACCCGTACCTATACCCCTCCATACCCTCCTCTCCACGTACCTACACCCGTACCATACCCCTCCATACCCCTCCTCTCCACGTACCTACACCCGTACCATACCCCTCCATACCCCTCCTCTCCACGTACCTACACCCGTACCATACCCCTCCTCTCCACGTACCTACACCCGTACCATACCCCTCCATACCCCTCCTCTCCACGTACCTACACCCGTACCATACCCCTCCATACCCTCCTCTCCACGTACCTACACCCGTACCATACCCCTCCATACCCTCCTCTCCACGTACCTACACCCGTACCATACCCCTCCATACCCCTACGTACCTACACCCGTACCATACCCCTCCATACCCCTCCTCTCCACGTACCTACACCCGTACCATACCCCTCCATACCCCTCCTCTCCACGTACCTACACCCGTACCATACCCCTCCATACCCCTCCTCTCCACGTACCTACACCCGTACCATACCCCTCCATACCCCTCCTCTCCACGTACCTACACCCGTACCATACCCCTCCATACCCCTCCTCTCCACGTACCTACACCCGTACCATACCCCTCCATACCCCTCCTCTCCACGTACCTACACCCGTACCATACCCCTCCATACCCCTCCTCTCCACGTACCTACACCCGTACCATACCCCTCCATACCCTCCTCTCCACGTACCTACACCCGTACCATACCCCTCCATACCCCTCCTCTCCACGTACCTACACCCGTACCATACCCCTCCATACCCTCCTCTCCACGTACCTACACCCGTACCATACCCCTCCATACCCCTCCTCTCCACGTACCTACACCCGTACCATACCCCTCCATACCCCTCCTCTCCACGTACCTACACCCGTACCATACCCCTCCATACCCTCCTCTCCACGTACCTACACCCGTACCATACCCCTCATACCTACACCCGTACCATACCCCTCCATACCCCTCCTCTCCACGTACCTACACCCGTACCATACCCCTCCATACCCCTCCTCTCCACGTACCTACACCCGTACCATACCCCTCCATACCCTCCTCTCCACGTACCTACACCCGTACCATACCCCTAGATACCCTCCTCTCCACGTACCTACACCCTACCATACCCCTCCATACCCCTCCTCTCCACGTACCTACACCCGTACCATACCCCTCCATACCCCTCCTCTCCACGTACCTACACCCGTACCATACCCCTCCATACCCCTCCTCTCCACGTACCTACACCCGTACCATACCCCTCCATACCCCTCCTCTCCACGTACCTACACCCGTACCATACCCCTCCTCTCCACGTACCTACACCCGTACCATACCCCTCCCCCTCCTCTCCACGTACCTACACCCGTACCATACCCCTCCATACCCTCCTCTCCACGTACCTACACCCGTACCATACCCTCCTCCTACCTACACCCTCACATACCCCTCTTCCACGTACCTACACCCGTACCATACCCCTCCTATCCACGTACCTACACCCGTACCATACCCCTCCATACCCTCCTCTCCACGTACCTACACCCGTACCATACCCCTCCATACCCCTCCTCTCCACGTACCTACACCCGTACCATACCCCTCCTCTCCACGTACCTACACCCGTACCATACCCCTCCATACCCCTCCTCTCCACGTACCTACACCCGTACCATACCCCTCCATACCCCTCCTCTCCACGTACCTACACCCGTACCATACCCCTCCTCTCCACGTACCTACACCCGTACCATACCCCTCCATACCCCTCCTCTCCACGTACCTACACCCGTACCATACCCCTCCATACCCTCCTCTCCACGTACCTACACCCGTACCATACCTTACCCCTCCATACCCCTCCTCTCCACGTACCTACACCCGTACCATACCCCTCCATACCCTCCTCTCCACGTACCTACACCCGTACCATACCCCTCCATACCCTCCTCTCCACGTACCTACACCCGTACCATACCCCTCCATACCCTCCTCTCCACGTACCTACACCCGTACCATACCCCTCCATACCCCTCCTCTCCACGTACCTACACCCGTACCATACCCCTCCATACCCTCCTCTCCACGTACCTACACCCGTACCATACCCCTCCATACCCCTCCTCTCCACGTACCTACACCCGTACCATACCCCTCCATACCCCTCCTCTCCACGTACCTACACCCGTACCATACCCCTCCATACCCCTCCTCTCCACGTACCTACACCCGTACCATACCCCTCCATACCCCTCCTCTCCACGTACCTACACCCGTACCATACCCCTCCATACCCTCCTCTCCACGTACCTACACCCGTACCATACCCCTCCATACCCTCCTCTCCACGTACCTACACCCGTACCATACCCCTCCTCTCCACATACCTACACCCGTATCATACCCCTCCATACCCTCCTCTCCACGTACCTACACCCGTACCATACCCCTCCATACCCCTCCTCTCCACGTACCTACCCCTACCATACCCCTCCTCTCCACGTACCTACACCCGTACCATACCCCTCCATACCCTCCTCTCCACGTACCTACACCCGTACCATACCCCTCCTCTCCACGTACCTACACCCGTACCATACCCCTCCCTATACATACCCCTCCTCTCCACGTACCTACACCCGTACCATACCCCTCCATACCCTCCTCTCCACGTACCTACACCCGTACCATACCCCTCCATACCCCTCCTCTCCACGTACCTACACCCGTACCATACCCCTCCATACCCCTCCTCTCCACGTACCTACACCCGTACCATACCCCTCCATACCCCTCCTCTCCACGTACCTACACCCGTACCATACCCCTCCATACCCCTCCTCTCCACGTACCTACACCCGTACCATACCCCTCCTTACCCTACCCCTACCTCCACGTACCTACACCCGTACCATACCCCTCCATACCCCTCCTCTCCACGTACCTACACCCGTACCATACCCCTCCATACCCACCCTCCTCTCCACGTACCTACACCCGTACCATACCCCTCCATACCCCTCCTCTCCACGTACCTACACCCGTACCATACCCCTCCATACCCCTCCTCTCCACGTACCTACACCCGTACCATACCCCTCCATACCCCTCCTCTCCACGTACCTACACCCGTACCATACCCCTCCATACCCCTCCTCTCCACGTACCTACACCCGTACCATACCCCTCCATACCCTCCTCTCCACGTACCTACACCCGTACCATACCCCTCCATACCCTCCTCTCCACGTACCTACACCCGTACCATACCCCTCCTCTCCACGTACCTACACCCGTACCATACCCCTCCATACCCTCCTCTCCACGTACCTACCATACCCCTCCATACCCTCCTCTCCACGTACCTACACCCGTACCATACCCCTCCATACCCCTCCTCTCCACGTACCTACACCCGTACCATACCCCTCCATACCCTCCTCTCCACGTACCTACACCCGTACCATACCCCTCCAGACCCCTCCTCTCCACGTACATACACCCGTACCATACCCCTCCATACCCCTCCTCTCCACGTACCTACACCCGTACCATACCCCTCCATACCCCTCCTCTCCACGTACCTACACCCGTACCATACCCCTCCTACCACGTACCTACACCCGTACCTACCCTCCACCACGTACCTACACCCGTACCATACCCCTCCATACCCTCCTCTCCACGTACCTACACCCGTACCATACCCCTCCATACCCCTCCTCTCCACGTACCTACACCCGTACCATACCCCTCCATACCTCCTCTCCACGTACCTACACCCGTACCATACCCCTCCATACCCCTCCTCTCCACGTACCTACACCCGTACCATACCCCTCCATACCCCTCCTCTCCACGTACCTACACCCGTACCATACCCCTCCGTACCCTCCTATCCACGTACCTACACCCGTACCATACCCCTCCATATCCACGTACCTACACCCGTACCATACCCCTCCATACCCTCCTCTCCACGTACCTACACCCGTACCATACCCCTCCATACCCCTCCTCTCCACGTACCTACACCCGTACCATGCCCCTCCATACCCTCCTCTCCACGTACCTACACCCGTACCATACCCCTCCTCTCAACGTACCTACACCCGTACCGTACCCCTCCATACCCCTCCTTTCCACGTACTACACCCGTACCATACCCCTCCATACCCTCCTCTCCACGTACCTACACCCGTACCATACCCCTCCATACCCTCCTCTCCACGTACCTACACCCGTACCATACCCCTCCATAACCTCCTCTCCATGTACCTACACCCTTACCATACCCCTCCATACCCCTCCTCTCCACGTACCTACACCCGTACCATACCCCTCCATACCCCTCCTCTCCACGTACCTACACCCGTACCATACCCCTCCATACCCTCCTCTCCACGTACCTACACCCGTACCATACCCCTCCATACCCCTCCTCTCCACGTACCTACACCCGTATCATACCCCTCCATACCCCTCCTCTCCACGTACCTACACCCGTATCATACCCCTCCATACCCCTCCTCTCCACGTACCTACACCCGTACCATACCCCTCCATACCCCTACTCTCCACGTACCTACACCCGTACCATACCCCTCCTCTCCACGTACCTACACCCGTATCATACCCCTCCATACCCCTACTCTCCATGTACCTACACCCGTACCATACCCCTCCTCTCCACGTACCTACACCCGTACCATACCCCTCCATACCCCTCCTCTCCACGTACCTACACCCGTACCATACCCCTCCATACCCTCCTCTCCACGTACCTACACCCGTACCATACCCCTCCATACCCTCCTCTCCACGTACCTACACCCGTACCATACCCCTCCATACCCCTCCTCTCCACGTACCTACACCCGTACCATACCCCTCCATACCCCTCCTCTCCACGTACCTACACCCGTACCATACCCCTCCATACCCTCCTCTCCACGTACCTACACCCGTACCATACCCCTCCATACCCTCCTCTCCACGTACCTACACCCGTACCATACCCCTCCATACCCTCCTCTCCACGTACCTACACCCGTACCATACCCCTCCTACCCTCCTCTCCACGTACCTACACCCGTACCATACCCCTCCATACCCTCCTCTCCACGTACCTACACCCGTACCATACCCCTCCATACCCCTCCTCTCCACGTACCTACACCCGTACCATACCCCTCCATACCCTCCACGTACCTCACCCGTACCATACCCCTCCATACCCTCCTCTCCACGTACCTACACCCGTACCATACCCCTCCTCTCCACGTACCTACACCCGTACCATACCCCTCCTCTCCACGTACCTACACCCGTACCATACCCCTCCATACCCTCCTCTCCACGTACCTACACCCGTACCATACCCCTCCATACCCTCCTCTCCACCACGTACCATACCCCTCCATACCCCTCCTCTCCACGTACCTACACCCGTACCATACCCCTCCATACCCCTCCTCTCCACGTACCTACACCCGTACCATACCCCTCCATACCCCTCCTCTCCACGTACCTACACCCGTACCATACCCCTCCATACCCACCCGTCCTCTCCACGTACCTACACCCGTACCATACCCCTCCATACCCCTCCTCTCCACGTACCTACACCCGTACCATACCCCTCCATACCCCTCCTCTCCACGTACCTACACCCGTACCATACCCCTCCATACCCCTCCTCTCCACGTACCTACACCCGTACCATACCCCTCCATACCCTCCTCTCCACCCTACACCCGTCCCCTCCATACCACGTACCTACACCCGTACCATCACCCCTCCATACCCCTCCTCTCCACGTACCTACACCCGTACCATACCCCTCCATACCCCTCCTCTCCACGTACCTACACCCGTACCATACCCCTCCATACCCCTCCTCTCCACGTACCTACACCCGTACCATACCCCTCCATACCCTCCTCTCCACGTACCTACACCCGTACCATACCCCTCCATACCCTCTCTCTCTCCACGTACCTACACCCGTACCATACCCCTCCATACCCCTCCTCTCCACGTACCTACACCCGTACCATACCCCTCCATACCCTCCTCTCCACGTACCTACACCCGTACCATACCCCTCCATACCCTCCTCTCCACGTACCTACACCCGTACCATACCCCTCCATACCCCTCCTCTCCACGTACCTACACCCGTACCATACCCCTCCATACCCTCCTCTCCACGTACCTACACCCGTACCATACCCCTCTCCTCATACCCCTCCTCTCCACGTACCTACACCCGTACCATACCCCTCCATACCCTCCTCTCCACGTACCTACACCCGTACCATACCCCTCCATACCCTCCTCTCCACGTACCTACACCCGTACCATACCCCTCCATACCCTCCTCTCCACGTACCTACACCCGTACCATACCCCTCCATACCCCTCCTCTCCACGTACCTACACCCGTACCATACCCCTCCATACCCCCCTCCTCTCCACGTACCTACACCCGTACCATACCCCTCCATACCCCTCCTCTCCACGTACCTACACCCGTACCATACCCCTCCATACCCCTCCTCTCCACGTACCTACACCCGTACCATACCCCTCCATACCCCCCTCCTCTCCACGTACCTACACCCGTACCATACCCCTCCATACCCCTCCTCTCCACGTACCTACACCCGTACCATACCCCTCCATACCCTACACCCGTACCTCTCCACGTACCTACACCCGTACCATACCCCTCCATACCCCTCCTCTCCACGTACCTACACCCGTACCAACCCTCATACCCTCCTCTCCACGTACCTACACCCGTACCATACCCCTCCATACCCCTCCTCTCCACGTACCTACACCCGTACCATACCCCTCCATACCCACCCGTCCTACTCCACGTACCTACACCCGTACCATACCCCTCCATACCCCTCCTCTCCACGTACCTACACCCGTACCATACCCCTCCATACCCCTCCTCTCCACGTACCTACACCCGTACCATACCCCTCCATACCCCTCCTCTCCACGTACCTACACCCGTACCATACCCCTCCATACCCCTCCTCTCCACGTACCTACACCCGTACCATACCCCTCCATACCCCTCCTCTCCACGTACCTACACCCGTACCATACCCCTCCATACCCCTCCTCTCCACGTACCTACACCCGTACCATACCCCTCCTACTCCACGTACCTACACCCGTACCATACCCCTCCATACCCCTCCTCTCCACGTACCTACACCCGTACCATACCCCTCCATACCCCTCCTCTCCACGTACCTACACCCGTACCATAC